>NW_027258486.1:52500-72246 GCF_045791955.1 Oncorhynchus clarkii lewisi
CCCTCAGTCCCCTCTCCACTCATCAGTCCCCTCAGTCCCCTCTCCACCACTCAGTCCCCTCTCCACCCCTCAGTCCCCTCTCCACTCATCAGTCCCCTCTCCACCACTCAGTCCCCTCTCCACCCCTCAGTCCCCTCTCCACTCATCAGTCCCCTCTCCACCCCTCAGTCCCCTCTCCACCCCTCAGTCCCCTCTCCACTCATCAGTCCCCTCTCCACCCCTCAGTCCCCTCTCCACCACTCAGTCCCATCTCCACTCATCAGTCCCCATTCCACCACTCAGTCCCCTCTCCACCCCTCAGTCCCCTCTCCACTCATCAGTCCCCTCTCCACCCCTCAGTCCCCTCTCCACCCCTCAGTCCCCTCTCCACCCATCAGTCCCCTCTCCACCCGTCAGTCCCCTCTCCACTCATCAGTCCCCTCTCCACCCCTCAGTCCCCTCTCCAACACTCAGTCCCCTCTCCACTCATCAGTCCCCTCTCCACCCCTCAGTCCCCTCTCCACCCCTCAGTCCCCTCTCCACCCCTCAGTCCCCTCTCCACCCCTCAGTCCCCTCTCCACTCATCAGTCCCCTCTCCACCCCTCAGTCCCCTCTCCACCCCTCAGTCCCCTCTCCACCCCTCAGTCCCCTCTCCACTCATCAGTCCCCTCTCCAACACTCAGTCCCCTCTCCACCCCTCAGTCCCCTCTCCAACACTCAGTCCCCTCTCCAACACTCAGTCCCCTCTCCACTCATCAGTCCCCTCTCCACCCCTCAGTCCCCTCTCCACCCCTCAGTCCCCTCTCCACTCATCAGTCCCCTCTCCAACACTCAGTCCCCTCTCCAACACTCAGTCCCCTCTCCACTCATCAGTCCCCTCTCCAACACTCAGTCCCCTCTCCACCCCTCAGTCCCCTCTCCAACACGCAGTCCCCTCTCCAACACTCAGTCCCCTCTCCACTCATCAGTCCCCTCTCCAACACTCAGTCCCCTCTCCACTCATCAGTCCCCTCTCCAACACTCAGTCCCCTCTCCAACACTCAGTCCCCTCTCCAACACTCAGTCCCCTCTCCACTCATCAGTCCCCTCTCCAACACTCAGTCCCCTCTCCAACACTCAGTCCCCTCTCCAACACTCAGTCCCCTCTCCACTCATCAGTCCCCTCTCCAACACTCAGTCCCCTCTCCACCCCTCAGTCCCCTCTCCAACACTCAGTCCCCTCTCCAACACTCAGTCCCCTCTCCACTCATCAGTCCCCTCTCCAACACTCAGTCCCCTCTCCAAAACTCAGTCCCCTCTCCACTCATCAGTCCCCTCTCCAACACTCAGTCCCCTCTCCAACACTCAGTCCCCTCTCCAACACTCAGTCCCCTCTCCACTCATCAGTCCCCTCTCCAACACTCAGTCCCCTCTCCACCCCTCAGTCCCCTCTCCAACACTCAGTCCCCTCTCCACCCCTCAGTCCCCTCTCCACCCCTCAGTCCCCTCTCCAACACTCAGTCCCCTCTCCACTCATCAGTCCCCTCTCCAACACTCAGTCCCCTCTCCACTCATCAGTCCCCTCTCCACTCATCAGTCCCCTCTCCAACACTCAGTCCCCTCTCCAACACTCAGTCCCCTCTCCACTCATCAGTCCCCTCTCCACCCCTCAGTCCCCTCTCCAACACTCAGTCACCTCTCCACTCATCAGTCCCCTCTCCACCCCTCAGTCCCCTCTCCAACACTCAGTCCCCTCTCCACCCCTCAGTCCCCTCTCCAACACTCAGTCCCCTCTCCACTCATCAGTCCCCTCTCCACTCAGTCCCCTCTCCAACACTCAGTCCCCTCTCCACTCATCAGTCCCCTCTCCACCCCTCAGTCCCCTCTCCAGCACTCAGTCCCCTCTCCACTCATCAGTCCCCTCTCCAACACTCAGTCCCCTCTCCACTCCCCAGTCCCCTCTCCTCTCATCAGTCCCCTCTCCACTCATCAGTCCCCTCTCCAACACTCAGTCCCCTCTCCACTCATCAGTCCCCTCTCCACTCAGTCCCCTCTCCAACACTCAGTCCCCTCTCCACTCATCAGTCCCCTCTCCACTCATCAGTCCCCTCTCCACTCATCAGTCCCCTCTCCAACACTCAGTCCCCTCTCCAACACTCAGTCCCCTCTCCACTCATCAGTCCCCTCTCCACCCCTAAGTCCCCTCTCCACCCCTCAGTCCCCTCTCCACCCCTCAGTACCCTCTCCACCCCTCAGTCCCCTCTCCAACACTCAGTCCCCTCTCCACCCCTCAGTCCCCTCTCCAACACTCAGTCCCCTCTCCACTCCCCAGTCCCCTCTCCACTCCCAAGTCCCCTCTCCACCCCTCAGTCCCCTCTCCAACACTCAGTCCCCTCTCCACTACCCAGTCTCCTCTCCACTCCCCAGTCCCCTCTCCACTCATCAGTCCCTTCTCCAACACTCAGTCCCCTCTCCAACACTCAGTCCCCTCTCCACTCATCAGTCCCCTCTCCACCCCTCAGTCCCCTCTCCACCCCTCAGTCCCCTCTCCACCCCTCAGTCCCCTCTCCACCCCTCAGTCCCCTCTCCAACACTCAGTCCCCTCTCCACCCCTCAGTCCCCTCTCCACCCCTCAGTCCCCTCTCCAACACTCAGTCCCCTCTCCACTCCCCAGTCCCCTCTCCACTCCCCAGTCCCCTCTCCACCCCTCAGTCCCCTCTCCACTCCCCAGTCCCCTCTCCACTCCCCAGTCCCCTCTCCACTCCCCAGTCCCCTCTCCACTCATCAGTCCCCTCTCCACTCATCAGTCCCCTCTCCAACACTCAGTCCCCTCTCCAACACTCAGTCCCCTCTCCACCCCTCAGTCCCCTCTCCACCCCTCAGTCCCCTCTCCAACCCTCAGTCCCCTCTCCACTCATCAGTCCCCTCAGTCCCCTCTCCACCACTCAGTCCCCTCTCCACTCATCAGTCCCCTCTCCACCCCTCAGTCCCCTCTCCACCACTCAGTCCCCTCTCCACTCATCAGTCCCCTCTCCACCACTCAGTCCCCTCTCCACTCATCAGTCCCCTCTCCAACACTCAGTCCCCTCTCCACCCCTCAGTCCCCTCTCCACCCCTCAGTCCCCTCTCCACCCCTCAGTCCCCTCTCCACCCATCAGTCCCCTCTCCACCCCTCAGTCCCCTCTCCACTCATCAGTCCCCTCTCCACCCCTCAGTCCCCTCTCCACCCCTCAGTCCCCTCTCCACCCCTCAGTCCCCTCTCCACTCATCAGTCCCCTCAGTCCCCTCTCCACCACTCAGTCCCCTCTCCACTCATCAGTCCCCTCTCCAACACTCAGTCCCCTCTCCACCCCTCAGTCCCCTCTCCACCCCTCAGTCCCCTCTCCACCCATCAGTCCCCTCTCCACCCCTCAGTCCCCTCTCCACTCATCAGTCCCCTCTCCACTACTCAGTCCCCTCTCCACCCCTCAGTCCCCTCTCCACTCATCAGTCCCCTCTCCACCACTCAGTCCCCTCTCCACCCCTCAGTCCCCTCTCCACTCATCAGTCCCCTCTCCACCCCTCAGTCCCCTCTCCACCCCTCAGTCCCCTCTCCACTCATCAGTCCCCTCTCCACCCCTCAGTCCCCTCTCCACTCATCAGTCCCCTCTCCACCCCTCAGTCCCCTCTCCACCACTCAGTCCCATCTCCACTCATCAGTCCCCTCTCCACCACTCAGTCCCCTCTCCACCCCTCAGTCCCCTCTCCACTCATCAGTCCCCTCTCCACCCCTCAGTCCCCTCTCCACCCCTCAGTCCCCTCTCCACCCATCAGTCCCCTCTCCACCCGTCAGTCCCCTCTCCACTCATCAGTCCCCTCTCCATCCCTCAGTCCCCTCTCCAACACTCAGTCCCCTCTCCACTCATCAGTCCCCTCTCCACCCCTCAGTCCCCTCTCCACCCCTCAGTCCCCTCTCCACCCCTCAGTCCCCTCTCCACTCATCAGTCCCCTCTCCACCCCTCAGTCCCCTCTCCACCCCTCAGTCCCCTCTCCACCCCTCAGTCCCCTCTCCACCCCTCAGTCCCCTCTCCACCCCTCAGTCCCCTCAGTCCCCTCTCCACCACTCAGTCCCCTCTCCACTCATCAGTCCCCTCTCCAACACTCAGTCCCCTCTCCACCCCTCAGTCCCCTCTCCACCCCTCAGTCCCCTCTCCACCCATCAGTCCCCTCTCCACCCCTCAGTCCCCTCTCCACTCATCAGTCCCCTCTCCACTACTCAGTCCCCTCTCCACCCCTCAGTCCCCTCTCCACTCATCAGTCCCCTCTCCACCACTCAGTCCCCTCTCCACCCCTCAGTCCCCTCTCCACTCATCAGTCCCCTCTCCACCCCTCAGTCCCCTCTCCACCCCTCAGTCCCCTCTCCACTCATCAGTCCCCTCTCCACCCCTCAGTCCCCTCTCCACTCATCAGTCCCCTCTCCACCCCTCAGTCCCCTCTCCACCACTCAGTCCCATCTCCACTCATCAGTCCCCTCTCCACCACTCAGTCCCCTCTCCACCCCTCAGTCCCCTCTCCACTCATCAGTCCCCTCTCCACCCCTCAGTCCCCTCTCCACCCCTCAGTCCCCTCTCCACCCATCAGTCCCCTCTCCACCCGTCAGTCCCCTCTCCACTCATCAGTCCCCTCTCCATCCCTCAGTCCCCTCTCCAACACTCAGTCCCCTCTCCACTCATCAGTCCCCTCTCCACCCCTCAGTCCCCTCTCCACCCCTCAGTCCCCTCTCCACTCATCAGTCCCCTCTCCACCCCTCAGTCCCCTCTCCACCCCTCAGTCCCCTCTCCACCCCTCAGTCCCCTCTCCACTCATCAGTCCCCTCTCCAACACTCAGTCCCCTCTCCACCCCTCAGTCCCCTCTCCAACACTCAGTCCCCTCTCCAACACTCAGTCCCCTCTCCACTCATCAGTCCCCTCTCCACCCCTCAGTCCCCTCTCCACCCCTCAGTCCCCTCTCCACTCATCAGTCCCCTCTCCAACACTCAGTCCCCTCTCCACTCCCCAGTCTCCTCTCCACTCCCCAGTCCCCTCTCCACTCATCAGTCCCCTCTCCACTCATCAGTCCCTTCTCCAACACTCAGTCCCCTCTCCAACACTCAGTCCCCTCTCCACTCATCAGTCCCCTCTCCACCCCTCAGTCCCCTCTCCACCCCTCAGTCCCCTCTCCAACCCTCAGTCCCCTCTCCACCCCTCAGTCCCCTCTCCAACACTCAGTCCCCTCTCCACCCCTCAGTCCCCTCTCCACCCCTCAGTCCCCTCTCCAACACTCAGTCCCCTCTCCACTCCCCAGTCCCCTCTCCACTCCCCAGTCCCCTCTCCACCCCTCAGTCCCCTCTCCAACACTCAGTCCCCTCTCCACTCCCCAGTCCCCTCTCCACTCCCCAGTCCCCTCTCCACTCATCAGTCCCCTCTCCACTCATCAGTCCCCTCTCCAACACTCAGTCCCCTCTCCAACACTCAGTCCCCTCTCCACCCCTCAGTCCCCTCTCCACCCCTCAGTCCCCTCTCCACCCCTCAGTCCCCTCTCCACTCATCAGTCCCCTCAGTCCCCTCTCCACCACTCAGTCCCCTCTCCACTCATCAGTCCCCTCTCCAACACTCAGTCCCCTCTCCACCCCTCAGTCCCCTCTCCAACACTCAGTCCCCTCTCCACCCCTCAGTCCCCTCTCCACCCTTCAGTCCCCTCTCCACTCATCAGTCCCCTCTCCACCACTCAGTCCCCTCTCCACTCCCCAGTCCCCTCTCCACTCATCAGTCCCCTCTCCACCCATCAGTCCCCTCTCCACCCCTCAGTCCCCTCTCCACTCACCAGTCCCCTCCCCACCCCTCAGTCCCATCTCCACCCTTTAGTCCTCTCTCCACCCCTCAGTCCCCTCTCCAACACTCAGTCCCTTCTTCACCCCTCAGTCCCCTCTCCAACACTCAGTCCCCTCTCCACCCCTCAGTCCCCTCTCCAACACTCAGTCCCCTCTCCACTCATCAGTCCCCTCTCCACCCCTCAGTCCCCTCTCCAACACTCAGTCCCCTCTCCACCCATCAGTCCCCTCTCCCCTCTCCACCCCTCAGTCCCCTCTCCAACACTCAGTCCCCTCTCCACCCATCAGTCCCCTCTCCCCTCTCCACCTCTCAGTCCCCTCTCCACCCCTCAGTCCCCTCTCCACCCCTCAGTCCCCTCTCCACCACTCAGTCCCCTCTCCACCCCTCAGTCCCCTCTCCACACATCCGTCCACCCTCCAACACTCAGTCCCCTCTCCACTCCCCAGTCCCCTCTCCACCCCTCAGTCCCCTCTCTACTCCCCAGTCCCCTCTCCACTCATCAGTCCCCTCTCCACCCCTCAGTCCCCTCTCCACTCATCAGTCCCCTCTCCACCCCTCAGTCCCCTCTCCAACACTCAGTCCCCTCTCCACTCATCAGTCCCCTCTCCACCCTTCAGTCCCCTGTCCACTCATCAGTCCCCTCTCCACCCCTCAGTCCCCTCTCCAACACTCAGTCCCCTCTCCACCCCTCAGTCCCCTCTCCACCCTTCAGTCCCCTCTCCACTCATCAGTCCCCTCTCCACCACTCAGTCCCCTCTCCACTCCCCAGTCCCCTCTCCACTCATCAGTCCCCTCTCCACCCATCAGTCCCCTCTCCACCCCTCAGTCCCCTCTCCACTCACCAGTCCCCTCTCCACCCCTCAGTCCCCTCTCCACCCTTCAGTCCCCTCTCCACCCCTCAGTCCCCTCTCCACTCCCCAGTCCCCTCTCCACCCTTCAGTCCCCTCTCCACCCCTCAGTCCCCTCTCCACTCCCCAGTCCCCTCTCCACCCTTCAGTCCCCTCTCCACCCCTCAGTCCCCTCTCCACTCCCCAGTCCCCTCTCCACCCTTCAGTCCCCTCTCCACCCCTCAGTCCCCTCTCCACTCATCAGTCCCCTCTCCAACCCTCAGTCCCCTCTCCACCCTTCAGTCCCCTCTCCACCCCTCAGTCCCCTCTCCACTCCCCAGTCCCCTCTCCACCCTTCAGTCCCCTCTCCACCCCTCAGTCCCCTCTCCACCCCTCAGTCCCCTCTCCACTCCCCAGTCCCCTCTCCACCCTTCAGTCCCCTCTCCACTCATCAGTCCCCTCTCCACCCCTCAGTCCCCTCTCCACCCATCAGTCCCCTCTCCACTCATCAGTCCCCTCTCCACTCCCTCCCCAGTCCCCTCTCCACCCTTCAGTCCCCTCTCCACCCCTCAGTCCCCTCTCCACTCCCCAGTCCCCTCTCCACTCCCCAGTCCCCTCTCCACTCCCCAGTCCCCTCTCCACCCATCAGTCCCCTCTCCACCCCTCAGTCCCCTCTCCACTCCCCAGTCCCCTCTCCACCCATCAGTCCCCTCTCCACCCCTCAGTCCCCTCTCCACTCCCCAGTCCCCTCTCCACTCCCCAGTCCCCTCTCCACCCATCAGTCCCCTCTCCACCCATCAGTCTCCTCTCCACCCATCAGTCCCCTCTCCACCCCTCAGTCCCCTCTCCACTCCCCAGTCCCCTCTCCACCCCTCAGTCCCCTCTCCACCCATCAGTCCCCTCTCCACCCATCAGTCCCCTCTCCACCCCTCAGTCCCCTCTCCACTCCCCAGTCCCCTCTCCACTCCCCAGTCCCCTCTCCACCCCTCAGTCCCCTCTCAACACATCAGTCCCCTCTCCACCCCTCAGTCCCCTCTCCACTCCCCAGTACCCTCTCCACTCCCCAGTCCCCTCTCCACCCCTCAGTCCCCTCTCCACCCATCAGTCCCCTCTCCACCCATCAGTCCCCTCTCCACCCATCAGTCCCCTCTCCACTCCCCAGTCGTCTCTCCACTCATCAGTCCCCTCTCCACTCCCCAGTCCCCTCTCCTCTCATCAGTCCCCTCAGTCCCCTCTCCACTCCCCAGTCCCCTCTCCACTCCCCAGTCCCCTCTCCACTCCCCAGTCCCCTCTCCACCCCTCAGTCCCCTCTCCACCCCCCAGTCCCCTCTCCACTCATCAGTCCCCTCTCCACTCCCCAGTCCCCTCTCCTCTCATCAGTCCCCTCAGTCCCCTCTCCAACCCTCAGTCCCCTCTCCACCCCTCAGCCCCCTCTCCACCCCTCAGCCCCCTCTCCACCCCTCAGTCCCCTCTCCACTCCTCAGTCCCCTCTCCACCCATCAGTCCCCACTCCACCCCTCAGTCCCCTCTCCACCCCTTAGTCCCCTCTCCACTCCCCAGTCCCCTCTCCCCTCTCCACCCCTCAGTCCCCTCTCCACCCCTCAGTCCCCTCTCCACTCCCCAGTCCCCTCTCCACCCCTCAGTCCCTTCTCCACCCCCCAGTCCCCTCTCCACTCCCCAGTCCCCTCTCCACTCCCCAGTCCCCTCTCCCCTCTCCACTCCCCAGTCCCCTCTCCACTCCCCAGTCCCCTCTCCACTCCCCTCTCCCCTCTCCACTCCCCAGTCCCCTCTCCACTCCCCAGTCCCCTCTCCACTCCCCAGTCCCCTCTCCACTCTCCACTCCCCAGTCCCCTCTAAACTCTCCACTCCCCAGTCCCCTCTCCACTCCCCAGTCCCCTCTCCACTCCCCAGTCCCCTCTCCACTCCCCTCTCCCCTCTCCACTCCCCAGTCCCCTCTCCACTCCCCAGTCCCCTCTCCACTCCCCAGTCCCCTCTCCACTCCCCTCTCCCCTCTCCACTCCTCAGTCCCCTCTCCACCCTTCAGTCCCCTCTCCACCCCTCAGTCCCCTCTCCACTCCCCAGTCCCCTCTCCACTCCCCAGTCCCCTCTCCTCTCATCAGTCCCCTCAGTCCCCTCTCCACTCCCCACTCCCCTCTCCACTCCCCAGTCCCCTCTCCACTCCCCAGTCCCCTCTCCACTCCCCTCTCCCCTCTCCACTCCCCAGTCCCCTCTCCACTCCCCAGTCCCCTCTCCACTCTCCACTCCCCTCTCCCCTCTCCACTCCTAAGTCCCCTCTCCACTCCCCAGTCCCCTCTCCACTCCCCAGTCCCCTCTCCACTCCCCAGTCCCCTCTCCACTCCCCTCTCCCCTCTCCACTCCCCAGTCCCCTCTCCACTCCCCAGTCCCGTCTCCACTCCCCAGTCCCCTCTCCACTCCCCAGTCCCCTCTCCACTCCCCAGTCCCCTCTCCACTCCCCAGTCCCCTCTCCACTCCCCTCTCCCCTCTCCACTCCCCAGTCCCCTCTCCACTCCCCAGTCCCCTCTCCACTCCCCAGTCCCCTCTCCACCCCTCAGTCCCCTCTCCACCCCCCAGTCCCCTCTCCACTCCCCAGTCCCCTCTCCACTCCCCTCTCCCCTCTCCACTCCCCAGTCCCCTCTCCACTCCCCAGTCCCCTCTCCACCCCTCAGTCCCCTCAGTCCCCTCCCCAACACCCAGTCCCCTCTCCACTCCCCAGTCCCCTCTCCACTCCCCTCTCCCCTCTCCACTCCTCAGTCCCCTCTCCACCCTTCAGTCCCCTCTCCACCCCTCAGTCCCCTCTCCACTCCCCAGTCCCCTCTCCACTCCCCAGTCCCCTCTCCTCTCATCAGTCCCCTCAGTCCCCTCTCCACTCCCCACTCCCCTCTCCACTCCCCAGTCCCCTCTCCACTCCCCAGTCCCCTCTCCACTCCCCTCTCCCCTCTCCACTCCCCAGTCCCCTCTCCACTCCCCAGTCCCCTCTCCACTCTCCACTCCCCTCTCCCCTCTCCACTCCTAAGTCCCCTCTCCACTCCCCAGTCCCCTCTCCACTCCCCAGTCCCCTCTCCACTCCCCAGTCCCCTCTCCACTCCCCTCTCCCCTCTCCACTCCCCAGTCCCCTCTCCACTCCCCAGTCCCGTCTCCACTCCCCAGTCCCCTCTCCACTCCCCAGTCCCCTCTCCACTCCCCAGTCCCCTCTCCACTCCCCAGTCCCCTCTCCACTCCCCAGTCCCCTCTCCACTCCCCTCTCCCCTCTCCACTCCCCAGTCCCCTCTCCACTCCCCAGTCCCCTCTCCACTCCCCAGTCCCCTCTCCACCCCTCAGTCCCCTCTCCACCCCCCAGTCCCCTCTCCACTCCCCAGTCCCCTCTCCACTCCCCTCTCCCCTCTCCACTCCCCAGTCCCCTCTCCACTCCCCAGTCCCCTCTCCACCCCTCAGTCCCCTCAGTCCCCTCCCCAACACCCAGTCCCCTCTCCACTCCCCAGTCCCCTCTCCACCCCTCAGTCCCCTCCCCAACACCCACTCCCCTCTCCACTCCCCTCCCCCCTCTCCACTCCCCAGTCCCCTCTCCACCCCTCAGTCCCCTCTCCACTCCCCTCTCCCCTCTCCACTCCCCAGTCCCCTCTCCACTCCCCAGTCCCCTGTCCTTCACACCACTCCTGAGTAAAACATATTTAGCTCCACTCTGTTTATATTGCCTGAAATGTCAGAGCAGAAGTGGCTCTGGAGGAGCTGGCACTCATTTAACTACGTTCCAATTGTCACACTATTCTCTATGTGGTGCACTACTTTTGAACAGGGCACTATGGACCCTAGTCAAAAGTAGTGCACTATCTAGGGAACAGCGTGCCATTTGGGAAGCAGAAGTCACTATCTGCTCAGACGAGATGTGGAGAGTGTCTGGCGTTTTCATATTACCAGATTAATATATTTTCCAATTTCTCTTCTCGTGATTTTATACCACTGTACGGTTGATGTGTTCTTTCAGATGTATTTATATAACGGTGTCTCGAGAGGATGCTGCATATCTGAACTACGCTGTTGAGTACACACAGGGCCAAGGCTGTTGGTATTTCTAAAGGTTTTAAGTGCCCGAGGAGGGAAATGAAAGCGTGTTTATTTGACCTTTATAAATTTAACAAGGAAGTCCCATTGTGGTCAGAAGAACTCTTTTACATGGGGAGACATGGAAAAGAGTGTGTATCAGTCTCACTGATATTGAAGCATCATTGAAGAGTGTGTGTGTGTGTGGGGGTACTATATCTACAACGATTAATCTCTGCAATATTTCTGGATATTATTGTCCCCTCTCTCTATTCCTTCAGATGACCCCATGCCTTCTCCAAAAGTCTGTCTTCCTTCTCTGTAATTCTGGGAAATGTTGACTTTTACTTTCCTAAAGACTCTCATTCGGAACATGGTAGAAAAGCCAGAACCACCGAGGGTGTTTTCTTTAGAAAAGCCACTGATCACAAACCCACTTCACACATGATCCATATCTGACATGAGGTCAGGTTGAGATTGATAGTGGATTGGAGGTAAATAATACAGGGTGTTTTTTTTATGCCTGCCCTGAGGTCAGGTTTAGATTGATAGTGGATTTGGAGGTAAATGATGCAGGGTGTTTTTTTTATTTCTGACCCAAGGTCAGGTTTAGATTCACCCTCTCGGTGTGTTCTTTTCCCTGAACCCAGATTATCTCTAGTCTAACCTCACAACCGCCTCAAAATCCCTTCTGACAAATCATCTTCAGATATCAGATCAAAGGTCCTTCTTATTTCATATCTCTCATTTAGCAGACTCCTTTCTCTCTGACTTTCATGCTGCATTCATTTTATGTGTGGGTGGACACAGCGGGAATCAAACCCACAATACAGGCCTTGAAAGCTCCATGCTCCACCAGCAGAGCTACAGAAGACACTGTGATATTTACAGCCTTCTTTGATCATTTAAGTTAATGATAAAGCATCAAACCATTAGGGAGTGGGCACCGAGACTTTAAAAAAAAAATTGATGTCACAGAGTGTCGCTTTAAAGCCTGCCATCCAGATCACAGAGTGGCCCTTTAAAGCCTGCCATCCAGATCACATAGTGACCCTTTAAAGCCTGCCATCAATATCACAGAGTGACCCTTTAAAGCCTGCCATCAATATCACAGAGTGACCCTTTAAAGCCTGCCATCAATATCACAGAGTGACCCTTTAAAGCCTGCCATCAATATCACAGAGTGACCCTTTAAAGCCTGCCATCAATATCACAGAGTGGCCCTTTAAAGCCTGCCATCAATATCACAGAGTGACCCTTTAAAGCCTGCCATCCAGATCACAGAGTGACCCTTTAATGCCTGCCATCAATATCACAGAGTGACCTTTTAAAGCCTGCCATTCAGATCACAGAGTGACCCTTTAAAGCCTGCCATCAATATCACAGAGTGGCCCTTTAAAGCCTGCCATCAATATCACAGAGTGACCCTTTAAAGCCTGCCATCCAGATCACAGAGTGGCCCTTTAAAGCCTGCCATCTGGCTCACAGAGTAACCCTTTAACACTAGAACTGCCATGAGACACTGACGTTTGATTTTGTAAATAAATAAAATAAACAGTCCCCAAACAACTGCTATAGCTAAAAAAAAAACAGTCCTGCTCCTTCCTGGCTTGTCCTAAATGTTTGTATTTTACACTTCTCATTCGTCAGATTTTGAAATCACAAGTAAGTATACAAAAGTATGTAGAGCCTTTTTCCCTTCACCTTTTCACAACTTTACCCGACAAGACAATCTGCTTAATGGGCAATATGTAAAGGTCTGTGTGTAGCTGGTGCAGAGGAGTCAGGCTCAGGACAGCAGAGATGAGGAAATCAAAGTAACTTTACTCAAAGTCATCAAAATACAAGAGCATTACCAAGCCCACAACACAACAAACAATACAGACAACAACACAACAAACAATACAGACAACAACACAACAAACAATACAGACAACAATACAGACAACAACACAACAAACAATACAGACAACAACACAGACAACAACACAACAAACAATACAGACAACAACACAACAAACAATACAGACAACAACACAACAAACAATACAGACAACAACACAACAAACAATACAGACAACAACACAACAAACAATACAGACAACAATACAGACAACAACACAGACAACAACACAACAAACAATACAGACAACAACACAACAAACAATACAGACAACAACACAACAAACAATACAGACAACAATACAGACAACAACACAACAAACAATACAGACAACAACACAACAAACAATACAGACAACAACACAACAAACAATACAGACAACAATACAGACCACAATACAGACCACAATACAGACCACAATACAGACCACAATACAGACCACAATACAACAAACAATCACTCACAAATACAACATGTAGAACAGGGGGTTAAATAATAAACAAGTAATTATTTCACGTGTGAGCACACCAATCCATTGACGTGTCTTTGTGTGGTTACACAAGGACCATGCCAATACCGGGGAAGCTCAATTGCAGGCCATTGGAACAGACCCTTATTGGCGTTGCACCAACTAAACAAACAATTAATAACTTATAACTTAATACCTCTTTCAAAACGGCCATGCTGTTCCTGTCCAATGTGTATTTCGATTACTAATTTCAGTTGATAGTGATGTTTTTTTTAAACCATTATTTAACTAGGCAAGTCAGTTTAGAACAAATTATTATTTTCAATGACGGCCTAGGAACATTGGGTTAACTGCCTGTTCAGGGGATTTGAACTTGCAACCTTTCGGTTACTAGTCCAACGCTCTAACCACTAGGCTGCCCTGTCGCCCCGTTTAATTAACTTGTGTGGCATGGATAGATAACTGATGCGTGTGATTGATTGATTGACTGACCGACTGATTGATTCACAAATTGATTGATTGACTGATTGATTGATTCACTTATTGATTGATTGACTGATTTATTCACTAATTGATTGATTGACTGATTGACTGATTTATTCACTGTTGATTGAGTGATTCACTAATAGATTGATTCACTAATTGATTTATTGATTCGCTAATTGATTGAATGATTCACTAATTGACTGATTGACTTATTTATTCACTGATTGATTGATTGACTGATTGGTTGACTGATTGACTGATTCATTGATTGATTGACTTATTTATTGACTGATTGATTGATTCGCTAATTGATTGATTGATTGATTGACTGATTGATTCTCTAATTGACTGATTGATTGACTGATTGATTGACTGATTGATTAACTGTTGATTGAGTAATTCACTAATTGATTGAATTATTCGCTAAATGATTGAATGATTCACTAATTGACTGATTGGTTGACTGATGGATTGACTGATTTATTGATTCACTAATTGATTGATTGACTGATTGATTCACTAATTGACTGATTGACTGATTCACTAATGATTGATTGACTAATTGACTGATTGATTGACTGATTGGTTTACATAAAAAACAACATATAAACACAGTAGTGCTGTGACATTTAAAAAACGTGACAGGCATTACACAATAAAATCAGAGATAGATTTCCGTTGTAGTCCCTAAAGGAAGATGACCTGATTTTATATATAAATATACTGGGTGAGGTCAAGGGTGGACACAGCTATAGATACATATAATGGGTGAGGACAGGGGTGGACACAGCTATAGATAAATATAATGGGTGAGGACAGGGGCGGACACAGCTATAGATAAATATACTGGGTGAGGACAAGGGTGGACACAGCTATAGATAAATATACTGGGTGAGGACAGGGGCGGACACAGCTATAGATAAATATACTGGGTGAGGACAAGGGTGGACACAGCTATAGATAAATATACTGGGTGAGGACAAGGGTGGACACAGCTATAGATAAATATACTGGGTGAGGACAAGGGTGGACACAGCTATAGATAAATATACTGGGTGAGGACAAGGGCATACACAGCTATAGATAAATATACTGGGTGAGGACAAGGGTGGACACAGCTATATATAAATATACTGGGTGAGGACAAGGGTGGACACAGCTATAGATAAATATACTGGGTGAGGACAGGGGCGGACACAGCTATAGATAAATATACTGGGTGAGGACAAGGGTGGACACAGCTATAGATAAATATACTGGGTGAGGACAAGGGTGGACACAGCTATAGATAAATATACTGGGTGAGGACAAGGGTGGACACAGCTATAGATAAATATACTGGGTGAGGACAAGGGCATACACAGCTATAGATAAATATACTGGGTGAGGACAAGGGTGGACACAGCTATATATAAATATACTGGGTGAGGACAAGGGCATACACAGCTATAGATAAATATACTGGGTGAGGACAAGGGTGGACACAGCTATAGATAAATATACTGGGTGAGGACAAGGGTGGACACAGCTATAGATAAATATACTGGGTGAGGACAGGGGCGGACACAGCTATAGATAAATATACTGGGTGAGGACAAGGGTGGACACAGCTATAGATAAATATACTGGGTGAGGACAAGGGTGGACACAGCTATAGATAAATATACTGGGTGAGGACAAGGGTGGACACAGCTATAGATAAATATACTGGGTGAGGACAAGGGCATACACAGCTATAGATAAATATACTGGGTGAGGACAAGGGTGGACACAGCTATATATAAATATACTGGGTGAGGACAAGGGTGGACACAGCTATAGATAAATATACTTGGTGAGGACAAGGGTGGACACAGCTATATATAAATATACTAGGTGAGGACAAGGGTGGACACAGCTATATATACATATACTGGGTGAGGACAAGGGTGGACACAGCTATAGATAAATATACTGGGTGAGGACAAGGGCGTACACAGCTATAGATAAATATACTGGGTGAGGACAAGGGTGGACACAGCTATAGATAAATATACTAGGTGAGGACAAGGGTGGACACAGCTATATATAAATATACTGGGTGAGGACAAGGGTGGACGCAGCTATAGATAAATATACTGGGTGAGGACAAGGGCGTACACAGCTATAGATAAATATACTGGGTGAGGACAAGGGTGGACACAGCTATAGATAAATATACTGGGTGAGGACAAGGGTGGACACAGCTATAGATACATATACTGGGTGAGGACAAGGGTGGACACAGCTATAGATAAATATACTGGGTGAGGACAAGGGTGGACACAGCTATAGATAAATATCCTGGGTGAGGACAAGGGTGGACACAGCTATAGATAAATATACTGGGTGAGGACAAGGGCGGACACAGCTATAGATAAATATCCTGGGTGAGGACAAGGGTGGACACAGCTATATATAAATATCCTGGGTGAGGACAAGGGCATACATAGCTATAGATAAATATACCGGGTGAGTGTTTGTGTGTGTGTGTGTGTGTGTGTGTGTGTGTGTGTGTGTGTGTTTGTCACAAAAGCCTGTATCTGGGTACCCTTAGGTAATCTGGCATAAAAGTATAATTTGTGGCGGTCTGCGATTCGTTGTACCAACCTGTCAGAGCTGAATCAGTGTGTTTGTTTCCGTGTGCAGCCCAAGCTCCAGTGGATTTTGCTTGTGTGTGTCTCCGTGTGTGCGTCTCTCTCTCTCTGTGTGTGTGTGTGTGTGTGTGTGTGTGTGTGTGTGTGTGTGTGTGTGTGTGTGTGTGTGTGTGTGTGTGTGTGTGTGTGTGTGTGTGTGTGTGTGTGTGTGTGCGTGTGGGTGTGTGTGTGCGTGCGTGCGGGCGTGTGTGTGTGAAAACATAGCGAGAGCAGAGCGCATTCCTTCGGAGTGACGGAAAAGAGAGAGAGAGACAGAGGGACATAGAGAAGGAGAAAAGACAGGGAAAGAGTTATTAGTCAGGGCAGAAAGATCGTCTTGGGAAATGCCTCTGCTCTTTTCTCAGCGAGAAGACAAAAGTCAAAGGCTGACAGAAAACAGCACTTTATATTTCTTGAATGTTGAGTCTTAAAATGTTGCTGTCAGTACAGCTTTGCTCGATGCCCCTTTAAGTGGATCTATTTGCAAAGAGAGGAACTGTCTGGTGACCTTAAAACCAGACCATAACCGAACGCTGATTGTTTCTGTCTTTTTATCCTGTCAGTTCTAGAGAATGTATTCATTTTTAAGGACACTCATTTTAAGTGACAGGACTGAAACACAGACTCCCGGTTGTGGCATTGTCTAATTACTTCAACAGAGAGATCTCTCCCAAAATCTACAAGGCTAAGCACACGGATTAATTTAGCTGACAACAGTGCTCATAATAGCATTCATATAATAAACACCCAACAGATTCGTGTTTGTTTTGACTCTCATTATAATTCCAATAATTTATTTCACCACCCACCATCTTAACCGCCGCTAACCTATTGACAACCTGTACTCCCTGTTCACCCACGACTGCGTGGCCACGCACGCCTCCAACTCAATCATCATGTTTGCAGACGACACAACAGCAGTGGGCCTGATTACCAACAATGATGAGACAGCCTACATGGAGGAGGTGAGGGTCCTGGTGGAGTGGAGCCAGGAAAATATCCTCCCCCTCAACGTCAACAAAACGAAGGAGCTGATCATAAACTTCAGGAAACAGCAGAGGGAGCACCCCCCCCCACCCCCCCATCTACATCGACGGGATCGCAGTGGAGAAGGTGGAAAGCTTCAAGTTTCTCGGCGTACACATCACTGACAATCTGAAATGGTCCACCCACACAGACAGTGTGGTGAAGAATGCGCAACAGAGCCCCTTCAACCTCAGGAGGCTGAAGAAATTTGGCTTGGACCCTAAGACCCTCACAAACTTTTATAGATGCACAATTGAGAGCATCCTGTCGGGCCGTATCACTGCTATCCAGAGGGTGATGCGGTCAGCCCAACTGGGGGCACACTGCCTGCCCTCCAGGACACCTACACCACCCGATGTCAGGGAAGCCAAAAAGGACAACGACCACCCGAACCACTGCCTGTTCACCCCGCTATCATCCAGAAGGCGAGGTCAGTACAGGTGCATCAAAGCTGGGACCGAGAGACTGAAAAACAGCTTCTATCTCAAGGCCATCAGACTGTTAAACAGCCACCACTGGCCGGCTACCACCCGGTTACTCAACCCTGCCCTGTATACACTACTGTTCTAAAGTTTGGGGTCACTTAGAAAATGTCCTTATTTCTTAAATAAAAGCACATTGTTTTGTCCATGAAAATTACATCAAATTGATCAGAAATACAGTGTAGACATTGTTAATGTTGTAAATGACTATTGTAGCTGGAAACAGCAGATTTTTTAATGGAATATCTACATAGGTAAACAGAGGCCCATTATCAGCAACCAGCACTCCTGTGTTCCAATGACACGTTGTGTTAGCTAATCTAAGTTTATCATAATTAAAGGCCAATTGATCATTGACGCTTTTAAAATTATGTTCGCACAGCTGAAAACTGTTGTTCTGATTAAAGAAGCAATAAAACTGGCCTTCTTTAGACTAGTTGAGTATCTGGAGCATCAGCATTTTGGGTTCGATTAAAGGCTCAAAATGGCCAGAAACAAAGGACTTTCTTCTGAAACTCGTCAGTCTATTCTTGTTCTGAGAAATGAAGGCTATTCCATGCGAGAAATTGCCAAAAAACTGAAGATCTCGTACAACGCTGTGTACTACTCCCTTCACAGAACAGAGCAAACTGGCCCTAACCAGAATAGAAAGAGGAGTGGGAGGCCCCGGTGCACAACTGGGCAAGAGGACAAGTACATTAGTGTGTCTAGTTTGAGAAACAGACGCCTCACAAATCCTCAACTGGCAGCTTCATTAAATAATACCCGCAAAACACCGGTCTCAACATCAACAGTGAAGAAGTGACTCCGGGATGCTGTCCTTCTAGGCAGAGTTCCTCTGTTCAGTCTCAACGTCAACAGTGAAGAGGCGACTCCGGGATGCTGGCCTTCTAGGCAGAGTTCCTCTGTTCAGTCTCAACGTCAACAGTGAATAGGCGACTCCGGGATGCTGGCCTTCTAGGCAGAGTTCCTCTGTTCAGTCTCAACGTCAACAGTGAAGAGGCGACTCCGGGATGCTGGCCTTCTAGGCAGAGTTCCTCTGTTCAGTCTCAACGTCAACAGTGAAGAGGCGACTCCGGGATGCTGGCCTTCTAGGCAGAGTTCCTCTGTTCAGTCTCAACGTCAACAGTGAAGAGGCGACTCCGGGATGCTGGCCTTCTAGGCAGAGTTCCTCTGTTCAGTCTCAACGTCAACAGTGAAGAGGCGACTCCGGGATGCTGGCCCTCTAGGCAGAGTTCCTCTGTCCAGTCTCAACGTCAACAGTGAAGAGGCGACTCTGGGATGCTGGCCTTCTAGGCAGAGTTCCTCTGTCCAGTCTCAACTTCAACAGTGAAGAGGCGACTCTGGGATGCTGGCCTTCTAGGCAGAGTTCCTCTGTTCAGTCTCAATGTCAACAGTGAAGAGGCGACTCTGGGATGCTGGCCTTCTAGGCAGAGTTCCTCTGTTCAGTGTCTGTGTTCTTTTGCCCATCTTTTATTTTTAATTGGCCAGTCAGAGATGTGGCTTTTTCTTTGCAAATCTGCCTAGAAGGCCAACATCCCGGAGTCGCCTCTTCACTGTTGACGTTGAGACTTGTGTTTTGCGGGTACTGTTTAATGAAGCTGCCAGTTGAGGACTTGTGAGGTGTCTGTTTCTCAAACTAGACACTCTTAATGTACTTGTCCTCTTGCTCAGTTGTTTTCTAATGATCAATTAGCCTTTTAAAATGATAAACATGAATTAGCTAACACAACGTGCCATTGGAACACAGGAGTGCTGGTTGCTGATAATGGGCCTCTTTAGTTCACCTATGTAGATATTCCATTAAAAACCAGCCGTTTTTTTTTTTTTTTTTTAGCTACAATAGTCATTTACAACATTAACAATGTCTACACTGTATTTCTGATCAATTTGATGTCATTTTAACGCAACAAAAAAAGGTGCTTTTCTTTCAAAAACAAGGACATTTCTATGTGACCCCAAACTTTTAAAAGGTACGTAGTCACTCGTCACTTTAGTAATGGAACACTTTAATAGTGTTTGCAAAAAAAAG
>NW_027258487.1:0-15000 GCF_045791955.1 Oncorhynchus clarkii lewisi
CGGAGATGTACTTCCGGCGCCGACAGAGATGGCCGCCTCGCTTCGCGTTCCTAGGAAACTATGCAGTTTTTTGTTTTTTTACGTGTTATTTCTTACATTAGTACCCCAGGTCATCTTAGGTTTCATTACATACAGTCGAGAAGAACTACTGAATATAAGATCAGCATCAACTCACCATCAGTACGACCAAGAATATGTTTTTCACAACGCGGATCCTGTGTTCTGCCTTACAAACAGGACAACGGAGTGGATCCTATGCAGCGACCCAAAAAAACGACTCCGAAAGAGAGGGAAACGAGGCGGTCTTCTGGTCAGACTCCGGAGACGGGCACAGCGCGCACCACTCCCTAGCATTCTTCTTGCCAATGTCCAGTCTCTTGACAACAAGGTTGATGAAATCCGAGCAAGGGTAGCATTCCAGAGGGACATCAGAGACTGTAACGTTCTTTGCTTCACGGAAACGTGGCTTACTGGAGAGACGCAATCCGAAGCGGTGCAGCCAACAGGTTTCTCCACGCATCGCGCAGACAGGAAAAAACATCTTTCTGGTAAAAAGAGGGGCGGGGGCGTATGCCTTATGACTAACGTGACATGGTGCGATGAAAGAAACATACAGGAACTCAAATCCTTCTGTTCACCTGATTTAGAATTCCTCACAATCAAATGTAGACCGCATTATCTACCAAGAGAATTCTCTTCGATTATAATCACAGCCGTATATATCCCCCCCCAAGCAGACACATCGATGGCTCTGAACGAACTTTATTTAACTCTCTGCAAACTGGAAACAATTTATCCGGAGGCTGCATTCATTGTAGCTGGGGATTTTAACAAGGCTAATCTGAAAACAAGACTCCCCAAATTTTATCAGCATATCGATTGCGCAACCAGGGGAGGAAAGACCTTGGACCATTGTTACTCTAACTTCCGCGACGCATATAAGGCCCTGCCCCGCCCCCCTTTCGGAAAAGCTGACCACGACTCCATTTTGTTGATCCCTGCCTACAGACAGAAACTAAAACAAGAGGCTCCCACGCTGAGGTCTGTCCAACGCTGGTCCGACCAAGCTGACTCCACACTCCAAGACTGCTTCCATCACGTGGACTGGGAGATGTTTCGTATTGCGTCAGATAACAACATCGACGAATACGCTGATTCGGTGTGCGAGTTCATTAGAACGTGCGTTGAAGATGTCGTTCCCATAGCAACGATTAAAACATTCCCTAACCAGAAACCGTGGATTGATGGCAGCATTCGTGTGAAACTGAAAGCGCGAACCACTGCTTTTAATCAGGGCAAGGTGTCTGGTAACATGACCGAATACAAACAGTGCAGCTATTCCCTCCGCAAGGCTATCAAACAAGCTAAGCGCCAGTACAGAGACAAAGTAGAATCTCAATTCAACGGCTCAGACACAAGAGGCATGTGGCAGGGTCTACAGTCAATCACGGACTACAGGAAGAAACCCAGCCCAGTCACGGACCAGGATGTCTTGCTCCCAGGCAGACTAAATAACTTTTTTGCCCGCTTTGAGGACAATACAGTGCCACCGACACGGCCTGCAACGAAAACATGCGGTCTCTCCTTCACTGCAGCCGAGGTGAGTAAGACATTTAAACGTGTTAACCCTCGCAAGGCTGCAGGCCCAGATGGCATCCCCAGCCGCGCCCTCAGAGCATGCGCAGACCAGCTGGCCGGTGTGTTTACGGACATATTCAATCAATCCCTATACCAGTCTGCTGTTCCCACATGCTTCAAGAGGGCCACCATTGTTCCTGTTCCCAAGAAAGCTAAGGTAACTGAGCTAAATGACTACCGCCCCGTAGCACTCACATCCGTCATCATGAAGTGCTTTGAGAGACTAGTCAAGGACCATATCACCTCCACCCTACCTGACACCCTAGACCCACTCCAATTTGCTTACCGCCCAAATAGGTCCACAGACGATGCAATCTCAACCACACTGCACACTGCCCTAACCCATCTGGACAAGAGGAATACCTATGTGAGAATGCTGTTCATCGACTACAGCTCGGCATTCAACACCATAGTACCCTCCAAGCTCGTCATCAAGCTCGAGACCCTGGGTCTCGACCCCGCCCTGTGCAACTGGGTACTGGACTTCCTGACGGGCCGCCCCCAGGTGGTGAGGGTAGGCAACAACATCTCCTCCCCGCTGATCCTCAACACTGGGGCCCCACAAGGTTGCGTTCTGAGCCCTCTCCTGTACTCCCTGTTCACCCACGACTGCGTGGCCACGCACGCCTCCAACTCAATTCAAGTTTGCGGACGACACAACAGTGGTAGGCTTGATTACCAACAACGATGAGACGGCCTACAGGGAGGAGGTGAGGGCCCTCGGAGTGTGGTGTCAGGAAAACAACCTCACACTCAACGTCAACAAAACTAAGGAGATGATTGTGGACTTCAGGAAACAGCAGAGGGAACACCCCCCTATCCACATCGATGGAACAGTAGTGGAGAGGGTAGCAAGTTTTAAGTTCCTCGGCATACACATCACAGACAAACTGAATTGGTCCACTCACACAGACAGCATCGTGAAGAAGGCGCAGCAGCGCCTCTTCAACCTCAGGAGGCTGAAGAAATTCGGCTTGTCACCAAAAGCACTCACAAACTTCTACAGATGCACAATCGAGAGCATCCTGGCGGGCTGTATCACCGCCTGGTATGGCAACTGCACCGCCCTCAACCGTAAGGCTCTCCAGAGGGTAGTGAGGTCTGCACAACGCATCACCGGGGGCAAACTACCTGCCCTCCAGGACACCTACACCACCCGATGTCACAGGAAGGCCATAAAGATCATCAAGGACATCAACCACCCGAGCCACTGCCTGTTCACCCCGCTATCATCCAGAAGGCGAGGTCAGTACAGGTGCATCAAAGCTGGGACCGAGAGACTGAAAAACAGCTTCTATCTCAAGGCCATCAGACTGTTAAACAGCCACCACTAACACTGAGTGGCTGCTGCCAACACACTGACACTGACTCAACTCCAGCCACTTTAATAATGGGAATTGATGGGAAATGATGTAAATATATCACTAGCCACTTTAAACAATGCTACCTTATATAAATGTTACTTACCCTACATTATTCATCTCATACGCATACGTATATACTGTACTCTATATCATCGACGGTATCCTTATGTAATACATGTATCACTAGCCACTTTATACTATACTATGCCACTTTGTTTACATACTCATCTCATTTGTACATACTGTACCCGATACCATCTACTGTATCTTGCCTATGCTGCTCTGTACCATCACTCATTCATATATCCTTATGTACATATTCTTTATCCCCTTACACTGTGTACAAGACAGTAGTTTTGGAATTGTTAGTTAGATTACTTGTTATTACTGCATTGTCGGAACTAGAAGCACAAGCATTTCGCTACACTCGCATTAACATCTGCTAACCATGTGTATGTGACAAATAAAATTTGATTTGATTTGATTTGATTTGACATCCAGTACTTAGCTACATCCAGTAGTTAGCTACATCCCAACATGGGATAAAATGAATCAAAGACTGAAAACACCACCTAGATTTGAGTTGAGTTCAACCACCACCAATTCCACTGCTAAATGTAGTTAAATTACTAGTTGAACTAAGTTTACTACTCTCCGACCGTTGTTACTATTCTGTAGTGCTATGCTACCGTAAACCACAAATTACACCCTATTCCCTATACCGTGCACACTACATAGTAAACCCACTGGCTGAGTCTCAAATTACACCCTATTCCCTATACAATCTATCTAAAGTGGTGCACTACATAACATAACCCTATGAGCCCTGGTCTAAAGTAGTACACTACATAACATAACCCTATGAGCCCTGGTCTAAAGTACACTACATAACAGAACGCTATGAGCCCTGGTCTAAAGTACACTACATAGCAGAACACTATGAGCCCTGGTCTAAAGTACACTACATAACAGAACACTATGAGCCCTGGTCTAAAGTACACTACATTACAGAACACTATGAGCCCTGGTCTAAAGTACACTACATAACAGAATGCTATGAGCCCTGGTCTAAAGTGGTGAACTACATAGCAGAACGTTATGAGCCCTGGTCTAAAGTGGTGCACTACATAACAGAACCCTATGAGCCCTGGTCTAAAGTAGTACACTACATAGCAGAACGTTATGAGCCCTGGTCTAAAGTGGTGCACTACATAGCAGAACATTATGAGCCCTGGTCCAAAGTAGTGCACTACATAGCAGAACCCTATGAGCCCTGGTCTAAAGTAGTGCACTACATAACAGAACGCTATGAGCCCTGGTCTAAAGTAGTGTACTACATTGTGAATAGGGCACCATTTGTAACTCGACCCATGATGTGATTACTTTCCACATGAGCCATCTGACTACCTTAATGCAGAATCCCTATTGCATATCTAGAATTCATGAATTCTGAGGTTTATATAAAACTGAACTTCAGGCCACACACCACACACACACACACACACACACACACACACAAACGCTGCTCCCCCCCCCCCCCCACACACACACACACACACACACACACACACAACCGCTGCTCTCCCCCCCCCCCCCCCCCCCCACACACACACACACACACACACACACACACAAACACTGACCACACACACACACACCCCTCCATACCTGTGGTCTTCATAGATCTCTGTGTATTTTTGGCTCTGAGCCCATTACAGCCAATCCTTCACTGTTATCCAGCTGTCATATACATTGGGGAGAACAAGTATTTGATACACTGCCGATTTTGCAGGTTTTCCTACTTACAAAGCATGTAGAGGTCTGTAATTTTTTATCATAGGTACACTTCAACTGTGAGAGACGCAAAAATCCAGAAAATCACATTGTATGATTTTTAAGTAATTAATTTGCATTTTATTGCATGACATAAGTATTTGATCACCTACCAACCAGTAAGAATTCTGTCTCTCACAGACCTGTTAGTTTATCTTTAACAAGCCCTCCTGTTCTTCACTCATTACCTGTAGTAACTGCACCTGCACTGAACTCGTTACCTGTATAAAAGACACCTGTCCACACAATCAAACAGACTCCAACCTCTCCACAATGGCCAAGACTACAGGACAATAGGCAAGCAGCTTGGTGAGAAGGCAACAACTGTTGGTGCAATTAATTAGAAAATGGAAGAAGTTCAAGATGACGGTCAATCACCTTCGGTCTGGGGCTCCATGCAAGATCTCACCTTGTGGGGCATCAATGATCATGAGGAAGGTGAGGGATCAGCCCAGAACTACACAGCAGGACCTGGTCAATGACCTGAAGAGAGCTGGGACTACAGTCTCAAAGAAAACCATTAGTAACACACTACGTCATGGATTAAAATCCTGCAGCGCACGCAAGGTCCCCCTGCTCAAGCCAGCGCATGTCCAGGCCCGTCTGAAGTTTGCCAATGACCATCTGGAGGATCCAGAGGAGGAATGGGAGAAGGTTGTGTGGTCTGATTAGACAAAAATAGAGCTTTTTGGTCTAAACTCCACTCGCCGTGTTTGGAGGAAGAAGAAGGATGAGTACAACCCCAAGAACACCATCCCAACCGTGAAGCATGGAGGTGGAAACATCATTCTTTAGGGATGCGTTTCTGCAAAGGGGACAGGACGACTGCATCGTATTGAGGGGAGGATGGACGGGGCCATGTATCGCGAGATCTTGGCCAACAACCTCCTTCCCTAAGTAAGAGCATTGAAGATGGGTCGTGGCTGGGTCTTCCAGCATGACAACGACCTGAAACACACAGCCAGGGCAACTAAGGAGTGGCTCTTCGGAGGGAGCTGAAAGTCCGTATTGCCCAGCGACAGCCCCAAAACCTGAAGGATCTGGAGAAGGTCTGTATGGAGGAGTGGGCCAAAATCCCTGCTTCAGTGTGTGCAAACCTGGTCAAGAACTACAGGAAATGTATGATCTCTGTAATTGCAAACAAAGGTTTCTGTACCAAATATTAAGTTCTGGTTTTCTGATGTATCAAATACTTATGTCATGCAATAAAATGCAAATTAATGACTTAATTAAATTAATGACTGCATTTTTGTTTTAGATTCCGTCTCTCACAGTTGAAGTGTACCTATGATAAAACAAATTACAGCCCTCTACATGCTTTGTAAGTAGGAAAACCTGCATAATCGGCAGTGTATCAAATACTTGTTCTTCCCACTGTAGTTAACACTGTTAGAATCAAAACAATTCCCTTGTTAGAATCAGAACTACAGACTACACATGTAGATACATCATACTGTACAGAGTGCGCCTAGCGTTGTGAATCACATTCATTTGCACTTCTGGTTCTGTATATGCAATTATTTATAGTGAGGTGTTCTCTCCTGAAGTCAAGTGTGTGTGTGTGTGTGTGTGTGTGTGTGTGTGTGTGTGTGTGTGTGTGTGTGTGTGTGTGTGTGTGTGTGTGTGTGTGTGTGTGTGTGTGTGTGTGTGTGTGTGTGTGTGTGTGTGTTGTGTGTGTGTGTGTGTGTGTGTGTGTGTGTGTGTGTTATAAACCTCACTAGCGATCAGTTTTCTTATTTTGCTGAATAAAATAAAACTAATGACGGCAGACTTCGCTCTCCAAACAGTATCTGCTTCTCCTACGTCTGAAATCTGAAGGCGTTTTCTCATCAGTTATTGAGTTTGATGATCCTTGGATGGTTAAAAAGCTAAACAGTATCTCCACGTACAGAAAGAAGAGATGAAAGAAGTGTGCTGAAAATAAACCGGATAGTTTTTTTGGGTGAAGTATATATTCGTTTGAAGAAGACATTTGGATTGTACAGTGTGCGTTCTAAGGAGTGGTATACCAATATTGAAGTCCCTACTTCAACTCAGTCAAACCCGCATTGTAAAACTCAACAGTCCTTCTCTGTTATATCCCCTCTTTAGTAGACTGTATAGATTATATTTTCTTATATTTTAAATCCTCTATTTAATAGACTGTATGGATTATCTTATTTTATATTTTATATCATATATTTAGTAGACTGTGTGTATGATAACATTGTGACCTGACGGATGTAGTTTGTCACAGTCAGTTTTACATTATCTGACTTGACAAACTGTAAAACATCTACCTGTCTGTTTGGGTCTCCTCTATAAATACATCCCACCTGTCTGTTTGGGTCTCCTCTATAAATACATCCCACCTGTCTGTTTGGGTCTCCTCTATAAAAACATCTACCTGTCTGTTTGGGTCTCCTCTATAAAACATCCCACCTGTCTGTTTGGGTCTCCTCTATAAATACATCCCACCTGTCTGTTTGGGTCTCTTCTATAAAACACCCCACCTGTCTGTTTGGGTCTCCTCTATAAATACATCCCACCTGTCTGTTTGGGTCTCTTCTATAAAACACCCCACCTGTCTGTTTGGGTCTCCTCTATAAATACATCCCACCTGTCTGTTTGGGTCTCCTCTATAAACACCCCACCTGTCTGTTTGGGTCTCCTCTGTAAAAACAGGAATAGGGTCCCATTCGGCACACAAAGATCTATGGACTGAGATGTGATCTCAATCAATACAGGAGGCTGCCAGCTGTCCGTCAAGTGACAGTATCACCACTGATGCATCACCGACCTCTGTCTACCTTATACATTGTTTATCAGCTTCCTATTGGCACGACTCGAGCTGAAACACCAACCAGGGAATGGCAAATGAAAGATTTATCTTGTTTAAACACACCAAGACAAACTAACCAATACATGCCTATTTATAATATACGAACCAGTATGGTTTTAATGTTTGTGTATGACGCATTCAGGTTTGATGTGAATTTATTGATATACCAGTCTTACAGTAGCAAGCTGGAAATTACACTGGAAATGTCCAATTAAAGATCCATATAGCTTACTCTGAAACTAAGCTAACCAGTAAAGAAGCCGCTAGCTGGCTTCCATGAATGACGTAGCCGCTAGCTGGCTTCCAAGAATGACGTAGCCGCTAGCTGGCTTCCAAGAATGACGTAGCCGCTAGCTGGCTTCCAAGAATGACGTAGCCGCTAGCTGGCTTCCAAGAATGACGTAGCCGCTAGCTGGCTTCCAAGAATGACGTAGCCGCTAGCTGGCTACCAAGAATGACAGAGACAGAGACCTCCCCAGTTGATGTCAGAGACAGAGATCTCCCCAGTTTGTGTCAGAGACATAGATCTCCCCAGTTGGTGTCAGAGACAGAGATCTCCCCAGTTTGTGTCAGAGACAGAGATCTCCCCAGTTGGTTTCAGAGATCTCCCCAGTTGGTGACAGAGATAGAGATCTCCCCAGTTGATGTCAGAGACAGAGATCTCCCCAGTTGGTGTCAGAGGCAGAGTTCTCCCCAGTTGGTGTCAGAAACAGAGACCGCCCCAGTTGGTGAGAGATACCTCCCCAGTTGATGTCAGAGACAGAGATCTCCCCAGTAGGTGTCAGAGAGGGAGTCCTTCCCAGTTGGTGACAGAGGCAGAGATCTCCCCAGTTTGTGTCAGAAACAGAGATCTCCCCAGTTGGTGTCAGAGATCTCCCCAGGTGGTGACAGAGACCTCCCCAGTTGGTGAGAGAGACCTCCCCAGTTGGTGACAGAGACAGAGATCTCCCCAGTTGGTGACAGAGATCTCCCCAGTTGGTGTCAGAAACAGAGACCTCCCCAGTTTGCGTCAGAGACATAGATCTCCCCAGTTGGTGTCAGAGACAGAGATCTCCCCAGTTGGTGTCAGAGATCTCCCCAGTTGGTGACAGAGATAGAGATCTCCCCAGTTGATGTCAGAGACAGAGATCTCCCCAGTTGGTGTCAGAGGCAGAGTTCTCCCCAGTTGGTGTCAGAAACAGAGACCGCCCCAGTTGGTGAGAGATACCTCCCCAGTTGATGTCAGAGACAGAGATCTCCCCAGTAGGTGTCAGAGAGGGAGTCCTTCCCAGTTGGTGACAGAGGCAGAGATCTCCCCAGTTTGTGTCAGAAACAGAGATCTCCCCAGTTGGTGTCAGAGATCTCCCCAGGTGGTGACAGAGGCCTCCCCAGTTGGTGACAGAGTCAGAGATCTCCCCAGTTGGTGACAGAGATCTCCCCAGTTTGTGTCAGAAACAGATATCTCCCCAGTTGGTGTCAGAGACAGAGACCTCCCCAGTTGGTGTCAGAAACAGAGATCTCCCCAGTTGGTTTCAGAAACAGAGATCTCCCCAGTTGATGTCAGAGACAGAGACATTGCCAGTTGGTGTCAGACACAGAGATCTCCCCAGTTGGTGTCAGAAACAGAGATCTCCCCAGTTGGTGAGAGATACCTCCCCCGTTGATGTCAGAGACAGAGGGAGACCTCCCCAGTTGGTGTCAGAAACAGAGATCTCCCCAGTTGGTGTCAGAAACAGAGATCTCCCCAGCTGGTGTCAGAAACAGAGACCTCCCCAGCTGGTGTCAGAAACAGAGATCTCCCCAGTTGGTGTCAGAAACAGAGATCTCCCCAGTTGATGTCAGAAACAGAGACCTCCCCAGGGCCCTCTTCCTCTAAAGAGCTCCAGAAAGAGCAGCTTCATTTGTTTTCTAGGGGGATCTGAGGTGAAAGCAGTGCATCACAATATTGTCCCTGTTTTTGTGTTGGGGTTGTTTTCTTTGCTTCTAACTATTAAATATCTCTCACTGAATGATGTGAATGAGCAGCTTGCTGTGTTTCCAATGGGGATATGTGGTGGAAGCCTTGCAGTGGATCTCTAAGATAAGTGTCTTCAGCTGCTTGCAATCAATTTATTTGACATGCCTTTTTTGAATACATTGCAAGCTGTTAGTCTGAAAAACATCAGTCAGATGGGTGCACTACCTCCCCCAAACAGACTGCAGATGGATTACTACCTCCCCCAAACAGACTGCAGATGGATTACTACCTCCCCCAAACATACTGCAGATGGATTACTACCTCCCCCAAACATACTGCAGATGGGAACACTACCTCCCCCAAACAGACTGCAGATGGATTACTACCTCCCCCAAACATACTGCAGATGGGAACACTACCTCCCCCAAACAGACTGCAGATGGATTACTACCTCCCCCAAACATACTGCAGATGGGGACACTACCTCCCCCAAACAGACTGCAGATGGATTACTACCTCCCCCAAACATACTGCAGATGGGTACACTACCTCCCCAAACAGACTGCAGATGGATTACTACCTCCCCCAAACAGACTGCAGATGGATTACTACCTCCCCCAAACAGACTGCAGATGGATTACTACCTCCCCCAAACAGACTGCAGATGGATTACTACCTCCCCCAAACAGACTGCAGATGGGTGCACTACCTCCCCCAAACAGACTGCAGATGGATTACTACCTCCCCCAAACAGACTGCAGATGGATTACTACCTCCCCCAAACAGACTGCAGATGGATACACTACCTCCCCCAAACAGACTGCAGATGGATTACTACCTCCCCCAAACAGACTGCAGATGGGTAACACTACCTCCCCCAAACAGACTGCAGATGGATTACTACCTCCCCCAAACAGACTGCAGATGGATACACTACCTCCCCCAAACAGACTGCAGATGGATTACTACCTCCCCCAAACAGATTGCAGATGGATTACTACCTCCCCCAAACAGACTGCAGATGGATTACTACCTCCCCCAAACAGACTGCAGATGGATTACTACCTCCCCCAAACAGACTGCAGATGGGTACACTACCTCCCCCAAACAGACTGCAGATGGATTACTACCTCCCCCAAACAGACTGCAGATGGGTACACTACCTCCCCCAAACAGACTGCAGATGGGTACACTACCTCCCCCAAACAGACTGCAGATGGATTACTACCTCTCCAAACAGACTGCAGATGGGTACACTACCTCCCCAAACAGACTGCAGATGGAAAACTACCTCCCCAAACAGACTGCAGATGGGTGCACTACCTCCCCCAAACAGACTGCAGATGGGTACACTACCTCCCCCAAACAGACTGCAGATGGATTACTACCTCCCCCAAACAGACTGCAGATGGATTACTACCTCCCCCAAACAGACTGCAGATGGGTACACTACCTCCCCCAAACAGACTGCAGATGGGTACACTACCTCCCCCAAACAGACTGCAGATGGATTACTACCTCCCCCAAACAGACTGCAGATGGATTACTACCTCCATCAAACAGACTGCAGATGGATTACTACCTCCCCCAAACAGACTGCAGATGGGTACACTACCTCCCCCAAACAGACTGCAGATGGATTACTACCTCCCCCAAACAGACTAGAGATGGATTACTACCTCCCCAAACAGACTGCAGATGGGTGCACTACCTCCCCCAAACAGACTGCAGATGGGTGCACTACCTCCCCCAAACAGACTGCAGATGGGTGCACTACCTCCCCAAACAGACTGCAGATGGGGTTTGTTGGTGGTAATAATAAATTGTTTGGGATATTTTGTATGTGCAAGATCACATGAGTCATAAGACAGCCAGGAGCCAGGTTGTGTAAAGGTGATTAACTCTCTCCAGGTTGTGTAAAGGTGAGTAACTCTCTCCAGGTTGTGTAGGGGTGAGTAACTCTCTCTAGGTTATGTAGGGGTGAGTAACTCTCTCTAGGTTGTGTAGGGGTGAGTAACTCTCTCTAGGTTATGTAGGGGTGAGTAACTCTCTCTAGGTTGTGTAGGGGTGAGTAACTCTCTCTAGGTTGTGTAGGGGTGAGTAACTCTCTCTAGGTTATGTAGGGGTGAGTAACTCTCTCTAGGTTATGTAGGGGTGAGTAACTCTCTCTAGGTTGTGTAGGGGTGAGTAACTCTCTCTAGGTTATGTAGGGGTGAGTAACTCTCTCTAGGTTGTGTAGGGGTGAGTAACTCTCTCTAGGTTATGTAGGGGTGAGTAACTCTCTCTAGGTTGTGTAGGGGTGAGTAACTCTCTCTCTCTCTCTCACATGCCTGGATGTGTTGTGTCAACCCATCAGCCCTTTCATTCTGAATGAGTCATGACTGCAGTAAAATTCCATGTGATCGTTGAGTCACTGTAATCTCCTCTTATGCACTCTGGGCATGCTTGATCGTCAGGTCCTAATGGCCTGGTACTCAGGGCTCTATTGTCCCTACATCAGGTTCTAATGGCCTGGTACTAAGGGCTCTATTGTCCCTCCATCAGGTTCTAATGGCCTGGTACTCAGGGCTCTATTGTCCCTCCATCGGGTTCTAATGTCCTGGTACTAAGGGCTCTATTGTCCCTCCATCAGGTGCTAATGGCCTGGTACTCAGGGCTCTATTGTCCCTCCATCAGTTCCTAATGGCCTGGTACTCAGGGCTCTCTTGTCCCTCCATCAGGTGCTAATGGCCTGGTTCTCAGGGCTCTATTGTCCCCCCATCAGGTCCTAATGGCCTGGTACTCAGATGTCTAATGTCCCTCCATCAGGCGCTAATGGCCTGGTACTCAGGGCTCTATTGTCCCTCCATCAGGTCCTAATGGCCTGGTACTCAGATGTCTAATGTCCCTCCATCAGGTCCTAATGGCCTGGTACTCAGGGCTCTATTGTCCCTCCATCAGATCCTAATGCCCTGGTACTCTATTGTCCCTCCATCAGGTCCTAATGGCCTGGTATTCAGGGGTCTATTGTCCCTCCATCAGGTCCTAATGGCCTGGTGGGGTCTATTGTCCCTCCATCAGGTCCTAATGGCCTGGTACTAAGGGCTCTATTGTCACTCCATCAGGTCCTAATGGTACTCTATTGTCCCTCCATCAGGTCCTAATGGCCTGGTACTCAGGGGTCTATTATCCCACCATCAGGTCCTAATGGCCTGGTACTCGGGGGTCTATTGTCCCTCCATCAGGTCCTAATGGTCTCTGGTACTCAGGGCTCTATTGTCCCACCATCAGGTCCTAATGGCCTGGTACTCAGGGCTCTATTGTCCCACCATCAGGTCCTAATGGCCTGGTACTCAGGGCTCTATTGTCCCTCTATCAGGTCCTAATGCCCTGGTACTCTATTGTCCCTCCATCAGGTCCTAATGGCCTGGTACTCAGGGGTCTATTGTCCCACCATCAGGTCCTAATGGCCTGGTACTCGGGGGTCTATTGTCCCTCCATCAGGTCCTAATGGTCTCTGGTACTCAGGGCTCTATTGTCCCACCATCAGGTCCTAATGGCCTGGTACTCAGGGGTCTATTGTCCCTCCATCAGGTCCTAATGGCCTGGTACTCGGGGGTCTATTGTCCCTCCATCAGGTCCTAATGCTCCGGTACTCAGGGCTCTATTGTCCCTCCATCAGGTCCTAATGCTCCGGTACTCAGGGCTCTATTGTCCCTCCATCAGGTCCTAATGGCCTGGTACTCGGGGGTCTATTGTCCCTCCATCAGGTCCTAATGCTCCGGTACTCAGGGCTCTATTGTCCCTCCATCAGGTCCTAATGCTCCGGTACTCAGGGCTCTATTGTCCCTGTAACCACTCTGACATCAATGCAAATTAAATCTAAAGTCACATCACACACTTATCATCAAAGCATTACGTGCTTTTAAAACTCACCTCACTGTGATGATCAGTGTGAAGAAGAGGGATGTGAAGAAAAGCTGAGTGTCAAACAGGGTCTTTGCGAATGTTGTTTCACAGTCGGACACAATGAAATGGACAGCGCTTTCTAAGGTGATGATTCATTCAAAACACCCGTATGCATTTTAGAGCGGATGTATAGGCCTATACAGTCAGACGTATACACACACCTGAGCCAAATACATTTAAATGCAGTTTTTTCCACAATTCCTGACATGTAATCCTAGTTTTAGGTCAGTTAGGATCACCGCTTTATTTTAAGAATGTGAAATGTCAGAATCGTAGTAGAGAGAATGATTCATTTAAGCTTTTATTTCTAACATCACATTCCAAGTGGGTCAGAAGTTTACATACACTCAATTAGTATTTGGTAGCATTGCCTTTAAATTGTTTAACTTGGGTCAAACGTTTCAGGTAGCCTTCCACAAGCTTCCCACAATAAGTTGGTTGAATTTTGGCCAATTCCTCCTGACAGAGCTGGTGTAACTGAGTCAGGTTTGTAGGCCTCCTTGCTTGCACACACTTTTTCAGTTCTGCCAACAAATTTTCTATGGAATTGAGGTCAGGGCTTTGTGATGGCCACTCCAATACCTTGACTTTGTTGTCCTTAAGCTGTTTTGCCACAACTTTGGAAGTATGCTTGGGGTCATTGTCCATTTGGAAGACCAATTGGGATCAAGCTTTAACTTCCTGACTGATGTCTTGAGATGTTGCTTCAATATATCCACATAATTGTCCTGCCTCATGATGCCATCTATTTTGTGAAGTGCACCAGTCCCTCCTGCAGCAAAGCATCCCCACAACATGATGCTGCCACCCCCTTGCTTCACGGTTGGGATGGTGTTCTTCAGCTTGCAAGCGTCCCCCTTTTTCCGCCAAACATAACGATGGTCATTATGGCCAAACAGTTCTATTTTTGTTTCATCAGAGCAGTGGATATTTCTCATTAAAATTCCGATCTTTGTCCACATGTGCAGTTGCAAACCGTAGTCTGGCTTTTTTATGGTGGTTTTGGAGCCGTGGCTTCTTCCTTGCTGAGCGGCCTTTCAGATTATGTTGATATAGGTGTATCGCCCCTACCTTAGAGCTTTTTATGTCTCTATGTTGGTTTGGTTATGGTGTGATTTGGGTGGGTATTCTATGTTATTTTTTCTATGTTTTTGTATTTCTTTGTGTTGGCCGGGTATGGTTCTCAATCAGGGACAGCTGTCTATCGTTGTCTCTGACTGGGAACCATACTTAGGTAGCCCTTTTCCCACATGGTTTTTGTGGGTAGTTCATTTCTGTTTAGTGTTTTACACCTTTCAGGACTGTTTCGGTTATTTGTTATTTTCTTATCGTGTTCAGTTTTAATAAAGAAAGCAGGAACACTTACCATGCCGCGCTTTGGTCCGATGATTCCTCTTCTTCAGACGACAAATACCGTTCGTCTGTGGATATAGATACTTTTTGTACCTGTTTACTCCAGC
>NW_027258487.1:25000-27500 GCF_045791955.1 Oncorhynchus clarkii lewisi
GAATAAATACATAAATAAACACTACTTTGTAACATAATTCATAATTAAGCCTTTTCCCCACGCTCCTACATGTTATTCTGAATGGGGGGGGGGGGGGGGGGTTCAAAACCATCTTGACAAGATAATCAGTGTAGTACGTAGAACAGAGTGGAAAGAGAAGATATTCACATCCCCCCCCCCCCCCCCCCCATTCCAGATATGAAGTGAATCCAAAATGGCACCTTGTTCTAAACAGTCCAACTGGCTCTTATGAGGCTCAGGTCAACAGTAGTGCACTATATATAGGGAATAGGGTGCCACCCTGGTCAACAGTAGTGTACTATATAGGGAATAGGGTGCCACCCTGGTCAACAGTAGTGTACTATATAGGGAATAGGGTGCCACCCTGGTCAACAGTAGTGTACTATATAGGGAATAGGGTGCCACCCTGGTCAACAGTAGTGTACTATATAGGGAATAGGGTGCCACCCTGGTCAACAGTAGTGTACTATATAGGGAACAGGGTGCCACCCTGGTCAACAGTAGTGTACTATATAGGGAACAGGGTGCCACCCTGGTCAACAGTAGTGTACTATATAGGGAACAGGGTACCAAGTCTTATTATTGAATGAGTTGTCGTCAGAGCTTCGTGAGCTCTACTGAGAGACCATTTATTTAATTCAAACAACATTAATGTGTCTGTTTCTTCCCCCTTCCTAACCAAAGTCATTCTGGTTTCTGTCCTAAACTACATATATTTTTTTTCTTTCTAACAAGATTAAAATGGTATTCAGAGATGTTATAAAATGCATTACATGAAAAGAAGGAATGTAGCTGGTGAACCGTGGTGAACCAGGAATGTCTAATTTCAGGGAACAGACATTGTCTTGGCTCAACCCACCCGGCTGCTTTCATTGTAACACCTTCCTGCCGTCAAATGACCTACTGACTTCACATGTGGAATGTCATTCATATTTTTCAGAATTACTAAACAATTTATTTATTTTTTTCTCAGACAATCGTGTGTTTCTATGTCAAACAATGTAGTTAAGTTTCAGTCTTCACAGCCACATCATGTTGAGGATGAATACACACATCTTCAGAATGTCTTCCAAATGGAATCCTATTTACCTAATAGAGTAAACTACTCCTGAACAGGGCCGATCTGTAGTCCCAATACAGTAAACTACTCCTGAACAGGGCCGATCTGTAGTCCCAATACAGTAAACTACTCCTGAACAGGGCCGATCTGTAGTCCCAATACAGTGAACTACTCCTGAACAGGGCCGATCTGTAGTCCCAATACAGTGAACTACTCCTGAACAGGGCCGATCTGTAGTCCCAATACAGTGAACTACTCCTGAACAGGGCCGATCCGTAGTCCCAATACAGTAAACTACTCCTGAACAGGGCCGATCTGTAGTCCCAATACAGTAAACTACTCCTGAACAGGGCCGATCTGTAGTCCCAATACAGTAAACTACTCCTGAACAGGGCCGATCTGTAGTCCCAATACAGTGAACTACTCCTGAACAGGGCCGATCTGTAGTCCCAATACAGTGAACTACTCCTGAACAGGGCCGATCTGTAGTCCCAATACAGTAAACTACTCCTGAACAGGACCGATCTGTAGTCCCAATACAGTAAATTACTCCTGAACAGGGCCGATCTGTAGTCCCAATACAGTAAACTACTCCTGAACAGGGCCGATCTGTAGTCCCAATACAGTAAACTACTCCTGAACAGGTCCGATCTGTAGTCCCAATACAGTAAACTACTCCTGAACAGGGCCGATCTGTAGTCCCAATACAGTAAACTACTCCTGAACAGGACCGATCTGTAGTCCCAATACAGTAAACTACTCCTGAACAGGACCGATCCGTAGTCCCATTGCAGTAAACTACTCCTGAACAGGGCCGATCCGTAGTCCCAATACAGTAAACTACTCCTGAACAGGTCCGATCTGTAGTCCCAATACAGTAAACTACTCCTGAACAGGACCGATCTGTAGTCCCAATACAGTAAACTACTCCTGAACAGGGCCGATCTGTAGTCCCAATATGGTAAACTACTCCTGAACAGGACCGATCTGTAGTCCCAATACAGTAAACTACTCCTGAACAGGACCGATCTGTAGTCCCAATACAGTACACTACTCCTGAACAGGGCCGATCTGTAGTCCCAATATGGTAAACTACTCCTGAACAGGGCCGATCTGTAGTCCCAATACTGTAAACTACTCCTGAACTGGGCCGATCTGTAGTCCCAATACAGTAAACTACTCCTGAACAGGGCCGATCTTTAGTCCCAATACTGTAAACTACTCCTGAACAGGGCCGATCTGTAGTCCCAATACAGTAAACTACTCCTGAACAGGGCCAATCTGTAGTCCCAATACAGTAAACTACTCCTGAACAGGGCCGATCTGTAGTCCCAATACAGTAAACTACTCCTGAACAGGGCCGATCCGTAGTCCCAATACAGTAAACTACTCCTGAACAGGGCCGATCTGTAGTCCCAA
>NW_027258487.1:35000-72154 GCF_045791955.1 Oncorhynchus clarkii lewisi
AAACATCACATGTCCTCGTTTTACCCTGGATTCATCCTAAAACATCACATGTCCTCGTTTTTCCCTGGATTCATCCTAAAACATCACATGTCCTCGTTTTACCCTGGATTCATCCTAAAACATCACATGTCCTCGTTTTACCCTGGATTCATCCTAAAACATCACATGTCCTCGTTTTACCCTGGATTCATCCTAAAACATCGCATGTCCTCGTTTTACCCTGGATTCATCCTAAAACATCACATGTCCTCGTTTTTCCCTGGATTCAATTAATGGTCAGATAATAAACACAACATTTGGTCTGGCTCCCAAATGGTACCCTGGTCCCTTTATAGTGCCGTACATTTGGCCAGGGCCTTATGCGTTCTGGTCAAATGTAGTGCACTTTAAAGGGAACAGGGTACCATTTGGGGACTGAGCCTTGGCTGTTTCTGTTGTCTGAAAGGAACTTGTTTCTGGTTTTGTATTTCCAGCTGACCTCAGGTCAGCTGATGAACCGTAGCTTTAAGGACGACTCTCTCTCTCTCCACTGTCCTCACGGTCAATAAGTAGCTAGGACTTTCTCTAGTTAATTACATCAGTATATTGTCCCAGATATACAGGCTCAAATGGTCCCAAATGGCACCCTATTCCCTATATAGTGCACTACTTTAGACCAGGATCCTATTCCCTATATAGTGCACTACTTTAGACCAGAGCCCTATTCCCTATATAGTGCACTACTTTAGACCAGAGCCCTATTCACTCTATAGTACACTACTTTAGACCAGAGCCCTATTCCCTCTATAGTGCACTACTTTAGACCAGAGCCCTATTCCCTATATAGTACACTACTTTAGACCAGAGCCCTATTCCCTCTATAGTGCACTACTTTAGACCAGTGCCCTATTCCCTATATAGTTCACTACTTTAGACCAGAGCCCTCTTCACTCTATAGTACACTACTTTAGACCAGAGCCCTATTCCCTCTATAGTACACTACTTTAGACCAGAGCCCTATTCCCTCTATAGTGCATTGCTTTTAACCAGGGCCATTTAGGGAAGAAACCAACTAGCAAATGAGCCACTGATAAACTAAACGTGTGTTTTTCTCGACACTGTCAACACTTGAAGAACAAAATGATGAAGACTTGTTTTGCAGTTGTCCACCTTTTCCCTCCTCCTCCTCCTTTTCCCTCCTCCTCCTCCTTTTCCCTCCTCCTCCTCCTTTTCCCTCCTCCTCTTCCTCCTTTTCCCTACTCCTCTTCCTCCTTTTCCCTCCTCCTCCTCCTTTTCCCTCCTCCTCTTCCTCCTTTTCCCTCCTCCTCCTGCTCCTTTTCCCTCCTCCTCCTCCTTTTCCCTCCTCCTCTTCCTCCTTTTCCCTCCTCCTCCTCCTTTTCCCTCCTCCTCCTCCTCTTCCCTCCTCCTCCTCCTCTTCCCTCCTCCTCCTTTTCCCTCCTCCTCCTCCTTTTCCCCACTCCTCTTCCTCCTTTTCCCTCCTCGTCCTCCTTTTCCCTCCTCCTCCTCCTTTTCCCTCCTCTTCCTCCTTTTCCCTCCTCCTCGTCCTCCTTTTCCCTCCTCCTCCTCCTCCTTTTCCCTCCTCCTCCTCTTCCCTCCTCCTCCTCCTTTTCCCTCCTCCTCCTCCTTTTCCCTCCTCCTCTTCCTCCTTTTCCCTCCTCGTCCTCCTTTTCCCTCCTCCTCCTCCTTTTCCCTCCTCCTCCTCCTTTTCCCTCCTCCTCCTCCTCCTTTTCCCTCCTCCTCTTCCTCCTTTTCCCTACTCCTCCTCCTTTTCCCTCCTCCTCCTCCTTTTCCCTCCTCCCCCTCCTTTTCCCTCCTCCTCTTCCTCCTTTTCCCTCCTCCTCCCCCTTTCCCCCCTCCTCCTCTTCCCCCTTTTCCCCCCTCCTCCTCCTCCTCCTTTTCCCCCCTCCTCCTCCTTTTCCCTCCTCCTCCTCCTTTTCCCTCCTCCTCCTCCTTTTCCCTCCTGTTCCTCCTTTTCCCTCCTCCTCGTCCTCCTTTTCCCTCCTCCTCGTCCTCCTTTTCCCTCCTCGTCCTCCTTTTCCCTACTCCTCCTCCTTTTCCCTCCTCCTCCTCCTTTTCCCTCCTCCTCTTCCCTCCTCCTCCTCCTCTTCCCTCCTCCTTTCCCCTCCTCCTCCTCCTCCTCCTCCTTTTCCCTCCTCCTCCTCCTTTTCCCTCCTCATCCTCCTTTCCGCTCTTCATCCTCTCATATGAATAATTGAAGGGAGTTTTAACACACCACTCTCTCTCTCTCTCTCTCTCAATTCAATTTAAGGCCTCGATTGGCATGGGAAACATGTGTTCACATTGCCAAAGCAAGTGAAGTAGATAATATACAAAAGTGAAATAAACAGTAAACATTACACATACAGAAGTTTCAAAAGAATAAAGACATTAAAAATGTCATATTATGTATATATATATGTATATATATATATATATATACAGTGTTGTAACAATGTACAAATGGTTAAAGTACAAGAGGGAAAATAAATAAGCATAAATATGGGTTGTATTTACAATGGTGTTTGTTCTTCACTGGTTGACCTTTTCTTGTGGCAACAATCTTGCTGTTGTGATGAAACACTGTGGTTTTTAAACCAGTAGATATGGGAGTTTATCAAAATTGGTTTTGTTTTCAAATTCTTTGTGGGTCTGTGTAATCTGAGAGAAATATGTGTCTCTAATATGGTCATACATTTGGCAGGAGGTTAGGAAGTGCAGCTCAGTTTCCACCTAATTATGTGGGCAGTGTTGCACATAGCCTGTCTTCTCTTGTCTTCTCTCTTCTCTTCTCCATCTCTCCCTCTCTCCCTCTCTCTCTCGTTGTGCTGCTTAGTGATAAATATGTGTGTATTGTATGTCTCTCAGTGCTTGCTGGGTAATATGTGTAATCTGGGTACATTGAGCTCCATCACTGTGGGAGCCCCCGGCCCCATCACCCTGCTACGATGATTTATTACACGATACACACTATTATTCCTAATATGTTTTGAAGGACACTATTTCTCATCAAAACAGAGAGAGAGAGAGAAAAACAGAGCTTCCTGGCACGGCGGTACATCTATCTTGGATGCATTTCAAATCCGAGCTGATCATATTCAAGATGCGTCCATGGATGTACACACACTTTGTTTAGGAGCATATGGTATTTAATATTCATGGGTTTTGTTCTAAACATTTTAAGGGAATTTGGCTTGTTTGAAATGACAAAACAATAGCATGTAGAAGCTAACCTGGAGTAACAGTGTCCCTAGAGACCAAAATGGCACCCTATATTCCTTTTAAATAGTGCACTATTTTAGACCAGGACCCTATTCCCTATATAGTGCACTACTTTAGACCAGGGCCCTATTCCCTATATAGCGCATTACTTTTGACCAGTGCCATTTTGGGACACAAACTACTAGCAAATTAGTCGGCTAGCTACGTATCTCTACATATCGCTACTGTCTCTACATATTTCTACTGTGATTCATAGACAAATCATAGATTTTTCATAGACATCTCCGTAGACAAGCATAACTGTTCGTCGGGAGCTTCATGAAATGGGTTTCCATGGCCGAGCAGCCACACACAAGCCTCAGATCACCATGTTCAATGCCAAGCGTTGGCTGGAGTGGTGTAAAGCTCGCTTACCATTGGACTCTGGAGCAGTGGAAACGCCTTCTCTGGAGTGATCAATGGCATTCTAGACAATTCTGTGCTTCCAACTTTGGGCAGAAATTCGGGGAAGGCCCTTTCCTGTTTCAGCATGACAATGCCCCCGTGCACAAGGCAAGGTCCATACAGAAATTGTTTGCCGAGATCGATGTGGATGAACATGACTGGCCTGCACAGAGCCCTGACCTCAACCCCATCGAACACCTTTGGGATGAATTGGCACAATGACTGCGAGCCAGGCCTAATCGCCAAACATCAGTGACCAACCTCACTAATGTGGCTGAATGGAAGCAAGTACCTGCAGCAATGTTCCTACATCTAGTGGAAAGCCTTCCCAGAAGAGTGGAGGCTGTTCTAGCAGCAATGTTCCAACATCTAGTGGAAAGTCTTCCCAGAAGAGTGGAGGCTGTTATTGCAGCAATGTTCCAACATCTAGTGGAAAGCCTTCCCAGAAGAGTGGAGGCTGTTATAGCAGCAAAGGGGGACCAACTCCATATTAATGCCCATGGTTTTAGAATGAGACGTTCAACGAGCAGGTGTCCACATACTGTTGGTCATGTAGTGTATCTCTACTGTGGGTGGAAGGTAGCCTACCGGTTAAGACCGTTGGTCCAGTAACCGAAAGGTTGTTGATTCGAAACACCTGTGCCGACTAGGTGAACAATCTGTCAATGTTCCCTTGAGCAAGGTGTGGATCCATTATCACATCTGTCATAGTGTGGATCCATTATCAAATCTAATATAGTGTGGATCCATTATCACATTTGTCATAGTGTGGATCCATTATCACATCTAATATAGTGTGGATCCATTATCACATCTGTCATAGTGTGGATCCATTATCACATATGTCATAGTGTGGATCCATTATCACATCTGTCATAGTGTGGATCCATTATCACATCTAATATAGTGTGGATCCATTATCACATCTGTCATAGTGTGGATCCATTATCACATATGTCATAGTGTGGATCCATTATCACATCTGTCATAGTGTGGATCCATTATCACATCTGTCATAGCGTGGATCCATTATCACATCTAATATAGTGTGGATCCGTTATCACATATGTCATAGTGTGGATCCATTATCACATCTAATATAGTGTGGATCCATTATCACATCTGTCATAGTGTGGATCCATCATCACATCTAATATAGTGTGGAGCCATTATCACATCTGTCATAGTGTGGATCCATTGTCACATCTAATATAGTGTGGATCCATTATCACATCTGTCATAGTGTGGATCCATTATCACATCTGTCATAGTGTGGATCCATTATCACATATGTCATAGTGTGGATCCATTATCACATCTGTCATAGTGTGGATCCATTATCAAATCTGTCATAGTTTGGATCCATTATCACATCTTCATAGTGTGGATCCATTATCACATCTGTCATAGTGTGGATCCATTATCACACCTGTCATAGTGTGGAGCCATTATCACATCTGTCATAGTGTGGATCCATTGTCACATCTAATATAGTGTGGATCCATTATCACATCTGTCATAGTGTGGATCCATTATCACATCTAATATAGTGTGGATCCATTATCACATATAATATAGTGTGGATCCATTATCACATCTGTCATAGTGTGGATCCATTATCACATCTAATATAGTGTGAATCCATTGTCACATTTAATATAGTGTGGATCCATTATCACATCTGTCATAGTGTGGATCCATTATCACATATGTCATAGTGTGGATCCATTATCACATCTGTCATAGTGTGGATCCATTATCAAATCTGTCATAGTTTGGATCCATTATCACATCTTCATAGTGTGGATCCATAATCACATCTGTAATAGTGTGGATCCATTATCACATCTTCATAGTGTGGATCCATTATCACATCTGTCATAGTGTGGATCCATAATCACATCTGTCATAGTGTGGATCCATTATCACATCTAATATAGTGTGGATCCATAATCACATCTAATATAGTGTGGATCCATTATCACATCTAATATAGTGTGGATCCATTATCACATCTGTCATAGTGTGGATCCATTATCACATCTGTCATAGTGTGGATCTATTATCACATCTGTCATAGTGTGGATCCATTATCACATCTGTCATAGTGTGGATCCATTATCACATCTGTCATAGTGTGGATCCATTATCACATCTGTCATAGTGTGGATTCATTATCACATCTTCATAGTGTGGACTCATTACATGTTTTCCCATCTAGCAATGTGCTCACAGCACTGTCACATACGGCATTTCATTCCAAAGACAAAGGTATTTTTTGTCCCTCTCTGCAGTTCATCAAATAACTGGGGGTTTATTTAAACAGAACACAGCTTGGTTCACAGTCGGTGTTAATTTAACCATACCACCTGAGATGGAGACAAAATTAACCAGCTTGGTGTTTTTAGGTTTTATTTGACAGCAATAATCTAAAAGAGGACATACACGACAGAGAAAAGACAACAGCCTATAGGGACGAGCACATTCCTCTACAGGACAGAGAAAAGACAACAGCCTATAGGGAAGAGGACATTCCTCTACAGGACAGAGAAAAGACAACAGTCTATAGAGACGAGGACATTCCCCTACAGGACAGAGAAAAGACACCAGTCTATAGGGAAGAGGACATTCCTCTACAGGACAGAGAAAAGACAACAGTCTATAGGGAAGAGGACATTCCTCTACAGGACAGAGAAAAGACAACAGCCTATAGGGAAGAGGACATTCCTCTACAGGACAGAGAAAAGACAACAGTCTATAGGGAAGAGGACATTCCCCTACAGGACAGAGAAAAGACAACAGTCTATAGGGAAGAGGACATTCCTCTACAGGACAGTGAAAAGACAACAGTCTATAGGGAAGAGGACATTCCTCTACACGACAGAGAAAAGACAACAGTCTATAGGGAAGAGGACATTCCTCTACAGGACAGAGAAAAGACAACAGTCTATAGGGAAGAGGACATTCCTCTACAGGACAGAGAAAAGACAACAGTCTATAGAGAAGAGGACATTCCCCTACAGGACAGAGAAAAGACAACAGTCTATAGGGAAGAGGACATTCCTCTACAGGACAGAGAAAAGACAACAGTCTATAGGGAATAGGACATTCCCCTACAGGACAGAGAAAAGACAACAGTCTATAGGGAAGAGGACATTCCCCTACAGGACAGAGAAAAGACACCAGTCTATAGGGAAGAGGACATTCCTCTACAGGACAGAGAAAAGACAACAGTCTATAGGGAAGAGGACATTCCTCTACAGGACAGAGAAAAGACAACAGTCTATAGGGAAGAGGACATTCCTCTACAGGACAGAGAAAAGACAACAGTCTATAGGGAAGAGGACAGTGCCAATATAAAGGTTCTGTCAGTCCCAGGCCTGTCAATACCAATCATGCTGCTAGATAGATGAACCAGGCCAGGGTGACTCCCTGCTGCCTCTCTCCCAGGGAGGTACTGCTGTTTCGGGGTAGAGAGAGAGCGATAGGGGGAGGGAGAGGATGGAGGGGGAGGGAGAGAGGGAGAGAGTGGCAGAGAGGGGGAAGGAGGCAAGCATGCAGAATTTTGCAAAAATGTCCTCTGTGTACAACGTAAAACACCAAATAATGCATGCAGAGCAGAATTAGGCCGATACCCACAAATTATCAAAATCCAGAAAAAAGCTGTTAAATTCTACAACCACCTAAAAGGGAGCGATTCCCAAACCTTCCATAACAAAGCCATCACCTACAGAGAGATGAACCTGGAGAAGAGTCCCCTAAGCAAGCTGGTCCTGGGGCTCTGTTCACAAACACAAACACATCCCACAGAGCCCCAGGACAGCAGCACAATTAGACCCAACCAAATCATGAGAAAACAAAAAGATAATTACTTGACACATTGGAAAGATTTAACAAAAAAACTGACCCATACTAGAATGCTATTTGGCCCTAAACAGAGAGTACACAGTGGCAGAATACCTAACCACTGTGATTGACCCAAACTTAAGGAAAGCTTTGACTATGTACAGACTCAGTGAGCATAGCCTTGCTATTGAGAAAGGCCGCCGTAGGCAGACCTGGCTCTCAAGAGAAGACAGGCTATGTGCTCACTGCCCACAAAATGAGGTAGGAACTGAGCTGCACTTCCTAACCTCCTGCCCAATGTATGACCATATTAGAGAGACATATTTCCCTCAGATTACACAGACCCACAAAGCATTTGAAAACAATCCCGATTTTGATAAAGTTCCATATCTACTGGGTGAAATACCAGTGTTACATCACAGCAGCAAGATTTGTGACCTGTTGCCACAAGAAAAGGTCAACCAGTGTAGAACAACCACCATTGTAAATACAACCCATATTTATGTTGATTTATTTTCCATTTACTTTAACTATTGGCACATCGTTATAACACTGTATATAGACATAATATGACATTTGTAATGTCTTTATTCTTTTGGAACTTTGTGACTGTAATGTTTATTGTTCATTTTTATTGTTTATTTCACGTTTGTTTATTATCTACTTCACTTGCTTTGGCAATGTAAACATAAGTTTCCCATGCCAATAAAGCCCCTTGAATTGAATTGAAATGAGAGAGAGTGAGAGAGAAAGAGAGAGCAACAGAGAGAGAGAGAGAGAGGGGGGTAGAGAGAGATACAGAGACAGAGAAAGAAGGGGGAGAGAAGAGAGAGAAAGACTGAGGGGGAGAGGGAGAGAGAAAGAGAGAGCAACAGAAAGAGACAGAGGGGAGAGAGATACAGAGGGGGAGAGAGATAAACAGAAAGAGAGAGAGGGGGAGAGAGAGAGAGAGATAAACAGAAAGAGAGAGAGGGGGAGAGAGAGAGAGAGAGGGAGAGAGAGAGAGATAAACAGCAAGAGAGAGGGGGAGAGATACAGAGGGGGAGAGAGAGATACAGAGAAAGAGAGAGAGGGAGAGAGAGAGAGAGATAAACAGAAAGAGAGAGAGGGGGAGAGAGAGAGAGATAAACAGAAAGAGAGAGGGGGAGAGAGAGAGAGATAAACAGCAAGAGAGAGGGGGAGAGATACAGAGGGGGAGAGAGAGATACAGAGAAAGAGAGAGAGGGAGAGAGAGAGAGAGATAAACAGAAAGAGAGAGAGGGGGAGAGAGATACAGAGGGGGAGAGAGAGACAGAGAAAGAGAGAGAGGGGGAGAGAGAGAGATAAACAGAAAGAGACAGAGGGGGAGAGAGATACAGAGGGGGAGAGAGAGACAGAGAAAGAGAGAGAGGGGGAGAGAGAGAGATAAACAGAAAGAGACAGAGGGGGAGAGAGAGAGAGATAAACAGAAAGAGACAGAGGGGGAGAGAGAGAGATAAACAGAAAGAGAGAGAGGGAGAGAGAGAGAGAGAGAGATAAACAGCAAGAGAGAGGGGGAGAGATACAGAGGGGGAGAGAGAGATACAGAGAAAGAGAGAGAGGGAGAGAGAGAGAGAGATAAACAGAAAGAGAGAGAGGGGGAGAGAGATACAGAGGGGGAGAGAGAGACAGAGAAAGAGAGAGAGGGGGAGAGAGAGAGATAAACAGAAAGAGACATAGGGGGAGAGAGAGAGAGATAAACAGAAAGAGACAGAGGGGGAGAGAGAGAGAGATAAACAGAAAGAGAGAGAGGGGAGGGGGAGAGAGAGAGAGAGAGACTAATGTTCCTCACTCCTCCTCATTGGAAGCCATTACTCTATTGATTGAAGCCAACATTGTGCAGATGGATGCCTTCGCAGTGTGACAAGTTCTTTAACCCTTTACACTGGTGGGAATTGGCCTATACAGACAGGGCTACATTGAAATGTTTCTTCGAGAATAACTATGAGAAGCATATGCATAACCTTTGGAGCAATTGAAAGGGAACAGTTTGGAGATAATGGGGAAAATATTAGACCAGAAGGTGTGGACACAACAGTTCATCTGACACAAGACTGAATCCAAACATTACACTGTTGATTTTTTTGTGAATTTTACACTTGCTGTACTTTGCGCCGCATTTGTTGATAACAAAATCTGAAAATACTAATTCACACATTCAATAACATGACCATTCCTGGAAAATGTGGGGTAGGTGCAACATAAGACCAAAAAAAATGGCAAAGGTTTGAGTTAGAGGACTAACTGGTGTTTCCAAGTGGCCACACACACCTCTCCAAAGTCTGCACAATTTCATGACTCAAAGAAGAGTCTTTCAACTATAAGGTAATTTTTTTCCCTAGCTCAGGGGTTTCCCTTTGTAGTCCTGCAACATCCGACGAGCATCAGAGCCGGTGTAGTGTGATTCGATCTTAGTCCTGTATTGACGCTTTTGCTTGTTTGATGGTTTGTCTGAGGGCATAGCGGGATTTCTTACAAGCGTCCGGATTAGTGTTCCGCTCCTTGAAAAGCGGCAGCTCTAACCTTTTAGCTCTGTGTGGTTGTTGCCTGTAATCCATGGCTTCTGGTTGGGATATGTACGTACGGTCACTGTGGGGACAATGTCATCGATGCACTTATTGATGAATCCGGTGACTGAGGTGGTATACTCCTCAATCCCATTGGATGAATCCCAGAACATATTCCAGTCTGTGCTAGCAAAACAGTCCTGTAGCGTAGCAACCACGTCATCTGACCACTTCCGTATTGAGCGAGTCACTGGTACTTCCTGCTTTAGTTTTTGCTTGTAAGCAGGAATCAGGAGGATAGAATTATGGTCAGATTTGACAAATGGAGGGCGGGGGAGTGTCACGTTCAGACCTTTATTTCTGTTGTTTTTATCATTATTTAGTATGGTCAGGGCGTGAGTTGGGGTGGGCAGTCTATGTTTGTTTTTCTATGATTTTGGGATTTCTATGTTTTGGCCTAGTATGGTTCTCAATCAGAGGCAGGTGAGAATCATACTTAGGTAGCCTGGGTTTCACTGTTTGTTGGTGGGTGATTGTCTATGTTAGTGGCTTGTGTCAGCACAGGTCTCATTTATAGCTTCACGGTCGTTATTTGTTTATTGTTTTTGTATTCAGTGTTCAGTACTTTCTTTTATTAAATATTCATCATGAACACATACCACGCCGCATTTTGGTCCTCCGATCCTTCTCGCCTCTCCTCTTCAGATGAAGAGGAGGACGACCGTGACAGGGAGAGCTTCTCTGTGTGTGGAGTAATGGTGATCTAGAGTATTTTTTTCAGTCATGGATACCCAGCTAACGCGTCGTCGTTCAGTCACGACTCTGTGAAACATAAGATATTACAGTTTATAACCTCTCTAGGGTACGTGGGACGCTAGCTTCCCATCTGGCCAACATCCAGTGAGGTTGCAGAGCGTCAAATTCAATTACAGAAATGCTCATAAAAATTCAGAAAACATAGGTTTAAAGATTAACTTCTTGTTAAACCAAACACAATGTCATATTTGTAAAATGCTTTTCGGCGAAAGCATACCTAGCCCAGAACATACCTAGCCCAGAACAAAGCCCAGTTGACAAATTATTGCAAACAGTTACCAGCCAAGCAGAAGCGTTACAAAACTCAGAAATAGAGATACAATTAATACCTTTGATGATCTTCATATGGTGGCAATCAGAAGATATTCATTTACTCAATAAATCTCTTTATATCCAAAAACCTCCGTTTTGTTAGCCCGTTTTCTTCAGTAATCCACAGGCTCAAACTCAGTCAAAACAATTAGACAAAAAAATCCAAATTGTATCTGTAAAGTTCATAGAAACATGTCAAACGATGTTTATATTCAATCCTCAGGTAGTTTTTTAGCCCAAATGATCTATAATATTTAAACCGGACAATAACGTCGTCAATATAAAAGGTAAACAAGAAATGCACATGCGCCTGAAAAAACTCTGCATCATGTTAGGGTCCACTCGTTCAGACTGGTCTTACTCCCTCATTTATAAGAATACAAGCCTGAAACGATTTCTAAAGACTGTTGACATCTAGTGGAAGACATAGGAACTGCAAATGGAGTCCTAAGTCAATGGATACTGTAATGGCATTGAATAGAAAACTACAAAAACCCCCAAAAACTACTTCCTGAATGGATTTTTCTCAGGTTTTTGCCTGCCAAATCAGTTCTGTTATACTCACAGACACTGTTTTAACAGTTTTGGAAACTTTAGAGTGTTTTCCATCCAAATCTACCAGTTATATGCATATCATATCTTCCGGGCCCAAGTACCAGGCCGTTTAATTTGGGCATGCTTTTCATCCAAAATTCCGAAGGCTGCCCCCTACCCTAGAGAGGTTAATATCCCGTTGGTAGGATAGTCTCGAACGGAGCTCATCCTGTTTATTTTACATTGATTACACGTCGGCCAATAGAACGGATGGTAGAGGCGGGCCTGATCTCAGAGAAGCAGTATATCCTTCGTCGGACTCATTAAAGAAAACATCTTTGTCCAGTTCGAGGTGAGCTGTTCTGATGTCCAGAATGTCACAGCCTACTAGGAGTGGTGGGTTGGAATCAATCGTGGTTCTGATTTCCAGAATGTCACAGCCTACTAGGAGTGGTGGGTTGGAATCAATCGCTGTTCTGATGTCCAGAATGTCACAGCCTACTAGGAGTGGTGGGTTGGAATCAATCGCTGTTCTGATGTCCAGAATGTCACAGCCTACTAGGAGTGGTGGGTTGGAATCAGGCGCAGAGAGCAGGGTTCGGTAAATCGTAATTTATTCTCAGGCAAAAAACGGTCACGCCAACACACAGGGCGCATAGAACAGACCAGCCCAAACACAGGACCAAACAGTCCGGAGAATACACACATGAAAACCACAATCTAACAGAGTAACGAAAAACACACCAGCACAAAACAAGGGCGGGTCAAACTACTACATATAGGGAAGCTAATTAAACTAAAATACACACAGGTGAAACTAATAAGACAAAACCAACAGACAAACGAAAAAGGGATCGGTAGTGGCTAGTAGGACGGTGACGACGACCACCGAGCACCGCCCGAACAGGCAGGGGAGCCAACTTCTAGTAGGACGGTGACGACGACCGCCGAGCACCGCCCGAACAGGCAGGGGAGCCAACTTCTAGTAGGACGGTGACGACGACCGCCGAGCACCGCCCGAACAGGCAGGGGAGCCAACTTCTAGTAGGACGGTGACGACGACCGCCGAGCACCTCCCGAACAGGCAGGGGAGCCAACTTCGGCGGAAGTCGTGACACAGAAGCTATTTTTGTTCATAAGACACGGTAGCAGAAACATTATATAGAACATTTGTTTGTTTTTTTTAAATGCGAAGAAACACAAAATAGCACAGTTGATGAGGAGTCCGTAAAACGGCAACCATCCTCTCCGGCGCTGTAGTTGTTTTCCAAACGCGGTCCATTTATAAATCACAATCTGGGTCAGGTGTGCATGATTTGAAAAGCTTGTTCTTTTGTAAACATGACTAGCTAAGTTATAAAAAATGATGATCTTACAGTGTTAGGTTTTCACAAAGCAATTCAGAGAAACACATTGTAATGTCTGTGGACATAGAAGGGAGTTCTGAGTGCACGCAGCTAATTTCTATCACATTAAACAAACATAGGCTGACACTGTATAACGACATGAGTTTTATGATTTGGAAATGTGAAGTGCACATTTGGACTGACAGGTGGTTGGCTTGATGACATCAACACTGTATTTATTATAATCCTCAACATCCGTCATCTTTCTATAGACATAGAGTCCTCTTAATCTATAACATGTCACTCAGACAACAAAACATTTCAATTGGGGTAACTTCCTGTTAGATGGATCCATCTTGATTGGTTGTCTCCAGGCCAAAGGGATCCATCTTGATTGGTTGTCTCCAGGCCAAAGGGATCTTGATTGGTTGTCTCCAGGCCAAAGGGATCTTGATTGGTTGTCTCCAGGCCAAAGGGATCCATCTTGATTGGTTGTCTCCAGCCCAAAGGGATCCATCTTGATTGGTTGTCTCCAGGCCAAAGGGATCAATCTTGATTGGTTGTCTCCAGGCCAAAGGGATCCATCTTGATTGGTTGTCTCCAGCCCAAAGGGATCCATCTTGATTGGTTGTCTCCAGCCCAAAGGGATCCATCTTGATTGGTTGTCTCCAGCCCAAAGGGATCCATCTTGATTGGTTGTCTCCAGGCCAAAGGGATCCACCTTGATTGGTTGTCTCCAGCCCAAAGGGATCCATCTTGATTGGTTGTCTCCAGGCCAAAGGGATCCATCTTGATTGGTTGTCTCCAGGCCAAAGGGATCTTGATTGGTTGTCTCCAGGCCAAAGGGATCCATCTTGATTGGTTGTCTCCAGGCCAAAGGGATCAATCTTGATTGGTTGTCTCCAGGCCAAAGGGATACATCTTGATTGGTTGTCTCCAGGCCAAAGGGATCCATTTTGATTGGTTGTCTCCAGGCCAACCAATCAACTACATGTAGCTTCACTGTGGCCGGGGAGATGGTGATACATAGCATTAAGAGGTGGTGTGTGTGTGTGTGTGTGTGTGTGTGTGTGTGTGTGTGTGTGTGTGTGTGTGTGTGTGTGTGTGTGTGTGTGTGTGGGTGTGTGGGTGTGTGTGTGCTTGCGTGCGCGCGCGTCCGTGCGTGCGTGTGTTTAATAAATAGCACTAGGCTTTGGGTAAATTAACAGTTTGACAGTTAGAGAGAGAAATGATTCCCCCTGTGATGGTGATAGTTGGAACTGAAGAGAGTCAGAGGAGAGGAGAAGCTGAGCGATACGATGCCCGTCGCTGTTTATCACTTTCTCTTAACACGACTCACACACAAAACACACACACACACACGCTGTGTACATAAGCTTGTGTGAGTTTAGTTAGCAGAATATCGCAAGTTCTTTGCCTCCTAGATATCTGTGGTGTAACGCTGCAGATGGCCTTCATGTGTGGTTGTAAGACCCAGATGATTTCTCTGATTCCCCTAGCCACGTCATCTGGCTGCGGTCCATGCTAGCTCGCTACTCACTAACAAGTATCCTAGGGCTAGCCGATTCAATAAGATGTATAATCTCACAACGCTTAGACCCAGAGGAACCGCAGAGATATTGGAGATGAGGAGAGAAACTTAACAGGCTTAACGTGGGTTAGCTAAGTTAGCATCTTGCCAAGATCTGGAGGGAAATATGAAAATACAAAAGCCCACCGTGTGTTGATTTCAGTGAAGCGTAAGTGCACTTTTGGATGTTTTGGTCGTAGCTCATTTGCTGTGCACCACTGATCTGTTGCGTGGAACTGCAATCACCAACGAAAACTTTCACCCGGGTTTGTTTTCTGACTTTCTGAAAATGATGGTTGTTAGACCTCTGTGAAGTCTGTATACTCCAGGCAGATGAGCGGTAGCTGGGCACTCTAGACTTTCTAGGGAGTGAAGCTTGAGGGTTCTGTTCAGAATGTTCCATTGATTCTTTTCCACTTAGTAAGCCCAGGTAGACCACTTACTTGTTGACGTTTCATCAATTATAATATACTGTGGAATATTATTATCCTTCTGTTATTACAGAAAAATAAACAGGTTTTATTTGGTACAGTGTGTTTTCTAGGTACCAATTCTTCCTGGTAAAGTAAGATTGTTGGACACGTTATTGTGATTCGTCTTAGAATAGCCACTGTATTCTTAGAACAGAATAGCTGTGGTAACCATGACAGCATTATGACAGTCTATTATGACAGTCTGACCCCATTATAGGAACATTTCAGGTTCTAGAATCCAGCATAAACATTCCTTTCTCTTTTAATGATGCAGCATTTTAGTTGGTGGTGTTTATATGCTACCTGTTCTCGACAGGTAGGCACTGGAAACAGAGGCCTTCTCAGAGGCCTCCATTATTAACCAAATAAGGATTATTTTGCAACACAAAAAAACAACAACAACAATTTAGACAGGCCCACTGGGCTGGAGATGGACCAGCCCATCTGGTAGGCCGTCATTGTAAATAAGAATTTGTTCTTATCAGACTTCTCTTGTTAAATAAAGGTTAAATCTGACATCTGATCTGAAACTGCCCTATGGCCACTCCTTTGTTGGCAGTATGGTTCTGTTTCTCTGATATTACTGGACTGACTATCCTACTGTTACATCTATAAAGCAAGGCATGACATACATACAAAGTTATGCTTTTAGAGAGTTTGTTTAGAGAAGCTGCTAGCTCACTGTATTATAGTTTATGATTCAGAGGGGGTTGATTATAACAGCCCCCCCCCCCTGCACCTCTCTGATTCAGAGGGGTTGATTATAACAGCCCTCCCTGCACCTCTCTGATTCAGAGGGGGTTGATTATAACAGCCCCCCCCCCCCCCCTGCACCTCTCTGATTCAGAGGGGGTTGATTATAACAGCCCCCCCTGCACCTCTCTGATTCAGAGGGGGTTGATTATAACAGCCCTCCCTGCACCTCTCTGATTCAGAGGGGGTTGATTATAACAGCCCTCCCTGCACCTCTCTGATTCAGAGGGGGTTGATTATAACAGCCCCCCCCCCCCCCCCCCCCCCCCCCTGCACCTCTCGGATTCAGAGGGGGTTGATTATAACAGCCCCCCCCCTGCACCTCTCTGATTCAGAGGGGGTTGATTATAACAGCCCTCCCTGCACCTCTCTGATTCAGAGGGGGTTGATTATAACGACCCCCCCCTACACTTCTCTGATTCAGAGGGGGTTGATTATAACAGCCCTCCCTGCACCTCTCTGATTCAGAGGGGGTTGATTATAACAGCCCCCCCCCCCTCCCTGTACCTCTCTGATTCAGAGGGGGTTGATTATAACAGCCCCCCCCCTCCCTGCACCTCTCTGATTCAGAGGGGGTTGATTATAACATCCCCCCCCCTCCCTGCACCTCTCTGATTCAGAGGGGGTTGATTATAACAGCCCCCCCCTCCCTGCACCTCTCTGATTCAGAGGGGGTTGATTATAACAGCCCCCCCCCCTCCCTGCACCTCTCTGATTCAGAGGGGGTTGATTATAACAGCCCCCCCCCCCCCTCCCTACACCTCTCTGATTCAGAGGGGGTTGATTATAACAGCCCCCCCCTCCCTGCACCTCTCTGATTCAGAGGGGGTTGATTATAACAGCCCCCCCCTCCCTGCACCTCTCTGATTCAGAGGGGGTTGATTATAACAGCCCCCCCCCTCCCTGCACCTCTCTGATTCAGAGGGGGTTGATTATAACAGCCCCCCCCCCCCCCCCTCCCTGCACCTCTCTGATTCAGAGGGGGTTGATTATAACAGCCCCCCCCCCCCCCCTCTCTGCACCTCTCTGATTCAGAGGGTGTTGGGTTAAATGTTGATTATATAGCAGCCCCCCCCCCCACCTCTCTGATTCAGAGGGGTTAAGTTAAATGTTGAAGACACAGTTCAGTTGAATGCATTCAGTTGTACAACTGACTAGGTATCCCACTTTCCCTTTAATGGCGGGAACCAGGTTTCCGAGGTTTTACCAGGATTTCCCGCCCGAATCCACGCTTGCTTTTCCCGAGACAAATCATTGCGAGATTCCGGTAAATTAAAATAAATGATTTCTATGAACAGTGTGACTTGAAATTGAACTGTTAAATGATATGCAATGTCTAAATGTGTCTTCGCTTCGGCCTTCTCTGTTCTGCTATCTGCATGATCAAAAATCAACGCTCAGGGAGTCTGTGTGTGTGTGTGTGTGTGTGTGTGTGTGTGTGTGTGTCTATGCTTTGTTGTAGCCTACCATATATATTTACACAAAGTTCCATAAATCCTACGTCATGCATTGTTTATGCTGAAACTATATACTCAACCTGGCATTTAACACAGTAAACAAACAACTGGCTCCAACTTTTTAGCCTACCTACCTGACCTACCTGCTTTAGGTCTACCTGCTTTAGGTCTACCTGCTTTAAGTCTACCTGCTTTAGGTCTACCTGCTTTAAGTCTACCTGCTTTAGGTCTACCTGCTTTAGGTCTACCTGCTTTAAGTCTACCTGCTTTAGGTCTACCTGCTTTAAGTCTACCTGCTTTAAGTCTACCTGCTTTAAATCTACCTGCTTTAAGTCTACCTGCTTTAGGTCTACCTGCTTTAGGACTACCTGCTTTAGGTCTACCTGCTGTAGGTCTACCTGCTATAGGACTACCTGCTTTAAGTCTACCTGCTTTAGGACTACCTGCTTTAAGTCTACCTGCTTTAGGTCTACCTGCTTTAGGTCTACCTGCTTTAGGTCTACCTGCTTTAAGTCTACCTGCTTTAAGTCTACCTGCTGTAGGTCTACCTGCTTTAAGTCTACCTGCTTTAGGTCTACCTGCTTTAAGTCTACCTGCTTTAGGTCTACCTGCTTTAAATCTACCTGCTTTAGGTCTACCTGCTTTAAGTCTACCTGCTTTAGGACTACCTGCTTTAAATCTACCTGCTTTAGGACTACCTGCTTTAGGTCTACCTGCTTTAGGGCTACCTGCTTTAGGGCTACCTGCTTTAAAAACTTTTTGACTATACTTGAGACGCAGATGTCTCAAGTAGACACCTGGAAATGCAAATGCGCTACGCTAAATGCTAAATGTACTCGTTAAAACTCAAACCTTGATCAAAATTCACAAGCAGGGTATTGAATTAAAGCTACACTCGTTGTGAACCTAGCCAACAAGTCAGATTTTTAAAATGCTTTTCGGCGAAAGCATGAGAAGCTATTATCTGATAGCATGCACCACCTGAAAATGCCTGAATGCGACGTAAACAAAGACTCTGCTTATCCGACGCAGCACAAAACGCAGAAATAAAATATAAAACATTCATTACCTTTGACGAGCTTCTTTCTTGGCACTCCTATATGCCCCATAAACATCACTATTGGGTCTTTTTTTCGTTTAAATCGGTCCATATATACCCAAAATAGCTTTCTATAGAAGCTGTGTCATTCAGAAAAAAACATCGTTTTTAAACGCTGCGTAATTTTTTAAAATTAAAAAAGTCGACGATAAACTTTCACAAAACACTTCGAAATCCTTTTGTAATCCAACTTTAGGTATTAGTAAACGTTTATAATCTATCAAAATGATTACAGGGCGATGTATATTCAATAGCTCCTCGTTTGCAAATCAATGGCTGCCAATGTCCACATTAACAACATCCGGGTGAAGACTGGAAGAAACGGAAGCCAGATAGATGGATTTTCCAACAAATAATTCAATTGAAAATGACGACAATATGAATTGCATGCAGGTCGATATTAAATGTTGTCCTCTTTTAACAACTCATGGAAGTGACTTATGGAAATTATTTTTAGCTTTCAGAGAGCAGTTTTTCTTGCGTTTTTCAATGAAACACACGATCTGTTATAGTCACAGCCGTGATTTAACCAGTTTTAGAAACTTCAGAGTGTTTTCTATCCACACATACTAATCATATGCATATACTATATTCCTGGCATGAGTAGCAGGACGCTGAAAAGTTGCGCGATTTTTAACAGAATGTTCGAAAAAGGAGGGGGTAGAAGTAAGAGGTTTTTAAGTCTACCTGCTTTCGGTCTAACTGCTTTAGGTCTACCTGCTGTAGGTCTACCTGCTGTAGGTCTACCTGCTGTAGGTCTACCTGCTTTAGGGCTACCTGCTTTAGGTCTACCTGCTTTAGGTCTACCTGCTGTAGGTCTCCCTGCTTTAAGCATACCTGCTTTAGGTCTACCTGCTTTAAGCCTACCTGCTGTAGGTCTCCCTGCTTTAAGCATACCTGCTTTAGGACTACCTGCTTTAAGCCTACCTGCTTTAAGCCTACCTGCTTTAGGACTACCTGCTTTAGGTCTACCTGCTTTAAGCCTACCTGCTTTAGGACTACCTGCTTTAGGTCTACCTGCTTTAAGACTACCTGCTTTAAGTCTACCTGCTTTAAGCCTACCTGCTTTAAGCCTACCTGCTTTAAGCCTACCTGCTTTAGGTCTACCTGCTTTATTTATTCAAAAAATGTTGTTTGTGTGGCAAACCTTTACTAAAGTAAAAGCCACCATTGCCGTTTGCAAAGACCCATCTCTTTAACCCTTCACCTGGCAGGCTATCATGGACCTACACCCAGTAACCAAGTACTGTTTGCTTGTGTGCTACCGGGTAGACCTACCAGGTTAGTGTTTACTACAGGGTAGGTCCTACCAGGTTAGTGTTTACTACAGGGTAGGTCCTACCAGGTTAGTGTTTACTACAGGGTAGGTCCTACCAGGTTAGTGTTTACTACAGGGTAGGTCCTACCAGGTTAGTGTTTACTACAGGGTAGGTCCTACCAGGTTAGTGTTTACTACAGGGTAGGTCCTACCAGGTTAGTGTTTACTACAGGGTAGGTCCTACCAGGTTAGTGTTTACTATAGGGTAGGTCCTACCAGGTTAGTGTTTACTATAGGGTAGGTCCTACCAGGTTAGTGTTTACTACAGGGTAGGTCCTACCAGGTTAGTGTTTACTACAGGGTAGGTCCTACCAGGTTAGTGTTTACTACAGGGTAGGTCATACCAGGTTAGTGTTTACTATAGGGTAGGTCCTACCAGGTTAGTGTTTACTACAGGGTAGGTCCTACCAGGTTAGTGTTTACTACAGGGTAGGTCCTACCAGGTTAGTGTTTACTACAGGGTAGGACCTACCAGGTTAGTGTTTACTACAGGGTAGGTCATACCAGGTTAGTGTTTACTACAGGGTAGGTCCTACCAGGTTAGTGTTTACTACAGGGTAGGTCCTACCAGGTTAGTGTTTACTACAGGGTAGGTCCTACCAGGTTAGTGTTTACTACAGGGTAGGTCCTACCAGGTTAGTGTTTACTACAGGGTAGGTCCTACCAGGTTAGTGTTTACTACAGGGTAGGTCCTACCAGGTTAGTGTTTACTACAGGGTAGGTCCTACCAGGTTAGTGTTTACTACAGGGTAGGTCCTACCAGGTTAGTGTTTACTATAGGGTAGGTCCTACCAGGTTAGTGTTTACTACAGGGTAGGTCCTACCAGGTTAGTGTTTACTATAGGGTAGGTCCTACCAGGTTAGTGTTTACTACAGGGTAGGCCTACCAGGTTAGTGTTTACTATAGGGTAGGTCCTACCAGGTTAGTGTTTACTACAGGGTAGGTCCTACCAGGTTAGTGTTTACTATAGGGTAGGTCCTACCAGGTTAGTGTTTACTATAGGGTAGGTCCTACCAGGTTAGTGTTTACTACAGGGTAGGTCCTACCAGGTTAGTGTTTACTATAGGGTAGGTCCTACCAGGTTAGTGTTTACTATAGGGTAGGTCCTACCAGGTTAGTGTTTACTACAGGGTAGGTCCTACCAGGTTAGTGTTTACTACAGGGTAGGACCTACCAGGTTAGTGTTTACTACAGGGTAGGTCCTACCAGGTTAGTGTTTACTACAGGGTAGGTCCTACCAGGTTAGTGTTTACTACAGGGTAGGTCCTACCAGGTTAGTGTTTACTACAGGGTAGGTCCTACCAGGTTAGTGTTTACTACAGGGTAGGTCCTACCAGGTTAGTGTTTACTATAGGGTAGACCTACCAGGTTAGTGTTTACTACAGGGTAGGTCCTACCAGGTTAGTGTTTACTATAGGGTAGGTCCTACCAGGTTAGTGTTTACTACAGGGTAGGTCCTACCAGGTTAGTGTTTACTACAGGGTAGGTCCTACCAGGTTAGTGTTTACTACAGGGTAGGTCCTACCAGGTTAGTGTTTACTATAGGGTAGGTCCTACCAGGTTAGTGTTTACTACAGGGTAGGTCCTACCAGGTTAGTGTTTACTATAGGGTAGGCCACAGTGCTTCATAGACGTACATTAAAACACATCGACTAGTATACGAGTTGATTATTACAACAAATACAACAGGAAACTGTTAGATTCATGTGTATATTTATCAATTTCCAGTGGAAGAAATCATGACGGAATGTTATCGCTCGTATTATCTGCTTTTAAATGTCAATTCCAGTTTGAACCGGGAATACCTGGAAGCCCAGTAGTAGAGGGAAGGAAAATCGGTAGATTCTCTGGAAAATATGAAACCCTGCTGTATTACACATTCAGAGATCTTTCTTTAAAGGCTCAGTGCAGTCAAAAATTGGATTTTACTGTGTTTTATATACTTGTCCACACTATGAGGTTCAAATAATTCTGTAAAATTGTGAAAATGATAATGATGCCCTTTTTTAGTGTACGGGCTGTTTGAAAAGACTTCCTGAAATGTCAGTCTGCAACATTTTGTTAATAGACCAATAAGAAAGAGAGTTCCAAACCTCTCTGCCAATAACAACTACTTTTTCAGTTCTAAACTCTCCACTCAGTCCACTCCCAGACATTCCTAGCAAAATGATTGCTTGAAAAATGTATCTTTGCTAAGAAGCTAATTTTGTTTATTTTTGACAATTTTAATTGAAAACAATCACAGTAAAGTTACTTCGTTGTTACTCAGAAATAATTTGAAATTGAGATAAGAAAACGTCCGTATTGGACCTTTAGTGCTCTATTTTTAACAAACCTAATGAACAATCTAAGTGCAGGCGGTAGTGCTATAGGTTCAGTGGTGTGTCAGAAATATTGGCCAATCAGAACGTGCTCCGTGACGAAATATGTGGTTGCTTTCAAGGCATGTCTTTATGGTCTTTTATGCCTTGGAATCAACTCCAATTCCTATGTTAGTCCGTTATAGTTTTGCATATGGCTTACAGAAGCTAAATAACAAAATGTAGACCTATCTTTGTTAAATACGTTAACTTCAACCCATTTCCCAGTCCACATTGTTCTAAGTAATTGCATGGCATCAACAGCATTCACCTTGATACAGTATAGGGGCTATGTCTACTGTAGATGGCATTATGGCTGAGCATGGACATGCCAAACATGGTCAATAAACAAGATAAAATCCATTATTGATAAGGCCTAAAATGCCTTTAAATAGAGCTCTTATACCTTTAAATAGAGCTCTTAATACCTTTAAATAGAGCTCTTATACCTTTAAATAGAGCCCTTAAGACCTTTAAATATAGCTCTTATACCTTTAAATAGAGCCCTTAAGACCTTTAAATAGAGCCCTTAAGACCTATAAATAGAGCTCTTATACCTTTAAATAGAGCCCTTAAGACCTTTAAATAGAGCCCTTAAGACCAGTAAATAGAGCCCTTAAGACCTTTAAATAGAGCCCTTAAGACCTTTAAATAGAGCCCTTAAGACCAGTAAATAGAGCCCTTAAGACCAGTAAATAGAGCCCTTAAGACCTTTAAATAATACCCTTAAGACCAGTAAATATTGCCCTTAAGACCAGTAAATAGAGCCCTTAAGACCTTTAAATAATACCCTTAAGACCAGTAAATAGAGCCCGTAAGACCTTTAAATAGAGCCCTTAAGACCTTTAAATAGAGCCCTTAAGACCTTTAAATAGAGCCCGTAAGACCTTTAAATAGAGCCCTTAAGACCTTTAAATAGAGCCCTTAAGACCTTTAAATAGAGCCCGTAAGACCTTTAAATAGAGCCCTTAAGACCTTTAAATAGAGCCCTTAAGACCTTTAAATAGAGCCCTTAAGACCTTTAAATAGAGCCCTTAAGACCTTTAAATAGAGCCCTTAAGACCTTTAAATAGAGCCCTTAAGACCTTTAAATAGAGCCCTTAAGACCTTTAAATAGAGCCCTTAAGACCTTTAAATAGAGCCCTTAAGACCTTTAAATAGAGCCCTTAAGACCTTTAAATAGAGCCCTTAAGCAGTTAGCTGACTGTATTATACACACTACTTGTAATTTTAGTATTCATTTTCAGCTCTTGCAGAGATCCGGGCATCAGAGAGTATTTTTAATTTAACGAACATCAAAGAGTCATTTTCATAGAGTTTCCCTTTGGCATGGTAGAACGACACAAAACGAATGCCAGTGGTGTAAAGTACTTAAATTAAAAATACTTTAAAGTACTACTTAAGTAGTTTTTGAGAGTATCTGTACTTTACTTTACTATTTATATTTTGACATCTTTTACTTTTACTAAATTCCAAAAGAAAATAATGTACTTTTTACTCCATACATTTTCCCGGACAAGCAAAAGTACACGTCACATTTTGAATGTTTAGCAGGACAGGAAAATGGTAAAATTCACGCACTTATCAAGAGAACATCCCTGATCATCTCTACTGCCTCTGATCTGGAGGACTCACTAAACAGAGAACATCCCTGGTCATCCCTACTGCCTCTGATCTGGAGGACTCACTAAACAGAGAACATCCCTGGTCATCTCTACTGCCTCTGATCTGGAGGACTCACTAAACAGAGAACATCCCTGGTCATCCCTACTGCCTCTGATCTGGAGGACTCACTAAACAGAGAACATCCCTGGTCATCTCTACTGCCTCTGATCTGGAGGACTCACTAAACAGAGAACATACCTGGTCATCCCTACTGCCTCTGATCTGGAGGACTCACTAAACAGAGAACATCCCTGGTCATCTCTACTGCCTCTGATCTGGAGGACTCACTAAACAGAGAACATCCCTGGTCATCCCTACTGCCTCTGATCTGGAGGACTCACTAAACAGAGAACATACCTGGTCATCCCTAATGCCTAACACAGAGAACATCCCTGGCCATTCTTATTGTCTCTGATCTGGCGGACTCACTAAACACATGCTTCGTTTGTAAATGATATCTGAATGTTGGAGTGTGCCCCTGGCTATCTGTAAATTATATCTGAATTTTGGAGTGTGCCCCTGGCTATCTGTAAATTATATCTGAATGTTGGAGTGTGCCCCTGGCTATCTGTAAATGATGTCTGAATGTTGGAGTGTGCCCCTTGCTATCTGTAAATGATGTCTGAATGTTGGAGTGTGCCCCTGGCTATCTGTAAATTATGTCTGAATGTTGGAGTGTGCCCCTGGCTATCTGTAAATGATGTCTGAATGTTGGAGTGTGCCCCTGGCTATCTGTAAATGATGTCTGAATGTTGGAGTGTGCCCCTGGCTATCTGTAAATTATGTCTGAATGTTGGAGTGTGCCCCTGGCTATCTGTAAATGATGTCTGAATGTTGGAGTGTGCCCCTGGCTATCTGTACATGAAGTCTGAATGTTGGAGTGTGCCCCTGGCTATCTGTAAATGATATCTGAACGTTGGAGTGTGAACCCTGGCTATCTGTAAATGATGTCTGAATGTTGGAGTGTGACCCCTGGCTATCTGTAAATGATGTCTGAATGTTGGAGTGTACCCCTGGCTATCTGTAAATGATGTCTGAATGTTGGAGTGTGCCCCTGGCTATCTGTAAATGATGTCTGAATGTTGGAGTGTACCCCTGGCTATCTGTAAATGATGTCTGAATGTTGGAGTGTACCCCTGGCTATCTGTAAATGATGTCTGAATGTTGGAGTGTGCCCCTGGCTATCTGTAAATGATGTCTGAATGTTGGAGTGTGACCCCTGGCTATCTGTAAATTATATCTGAATGTTGGAGTGTGCCCCTGGCTATCTGTAAATGATATTTGAATGTTGGAGTGTGCCCCTGGCTATCTGTAAATGATGTCTGAATGTTGGAGTGTACCCCTGGCTATCTGTAAATGATATCTGAATGTTGGAGTGTGCCCTGACTATCTGTAAATGATATCTGAATGTTGGAGTGTGCCCCTGGCTATCTGTAAATGATGTCTGAGTGTTGGAGTGTGTCCCAGGCTATCTGTAAATGATGTCTGAATGTTGGAGTGTACCCCTGGCTATCTGTAAATGATATCTGAGTGTTGGAGTGTGCCCCTGGCTATCTGTAATGATGTCTGAATGTTGGAGTGTTCCCCTGGCTATCTGTAATGATGTCTGAATGTTGGAGTGTACCCGTGGCTATCTGTAAATTATGTCTGAATGTTGGAGTGTGCCCCAGGCTATCTGTAAATGATGTCTGAATGTTGGAGTGTGCCCCTGGCTATCTGTAATGATGTCTGAATGTTGGAGTGTACCCCTGGCTATCTGTAATGATGTCTGAATGTTGGAGTGTACCCCTGGCTATCTGTAAATTATGTCTGAATGTTGGAGTGTGCCCCAGGCTATCTGTAAATTATGTCTGAATGTTGGAGTGTTCCCCTGGCTATCTGTAAATGATGTCTGAATGTTGGATTGTTCCCCTGGCTATCTGTAATGATGTCTGAATGTTGGAGTGTACCCCTGGCTATCTGTAAATTATGTCTGAATGTTGGAGTGTGCCCCAGGCTATCTGTAAATGATGTCTGAATGTTGGAGTGTTCCCCTGGCTATCTGTAAATTATGTCTGAATGTTGGAGTGTTCCCCTGGCTATCTGTAATGATGTCTGAATGTTGGAGTGTTCCCCTGGCTATCTTTAATGATGTCTGAATGTTGGAGTGTGCCCCAGGCTATCTGTAAATGATGTCTGAATGTTGGAGTGTTCCCCTGGCTATCTGTAAATGATGCCTGAATGTTGGAGTGTACCCCTGGCTATCTGTAAATTATATCTGAATGTTGGAGTGTTCCCCTGGCTATCTGTAAATGATGTCTGAATGTTGGAGTGTTCCCCTGGCAATCTGTAATGATGTCTGAATGTTGGAGTGTACCCCTGGCTATCTGTAAATTATGTCTGAATGTTGGAGTGTGCCCCAGGCTATCTGTAAATGATGTCTGAATGTTGGAGTGTTCCCCTGGCTATCTGTAAATGATGTCTGAATGTTGGAGTGTTCCCCTGGCTATCTGTAATGATGTCTGAATGTTGGAGTGTTCCCCTGGCTATCTGTAATGATGTCTGAATGTTGGAGTGTGCCCCAGGCTATCTGTAAATGATGTCTGAATGTTGGAGTGTTCCCCTGGCTATCTGTAAATGATGCCTGAATGTTGGAGTGTACCCCTGGCTATCTGTAAATTATATCTGAATGTTGGAGTGTGGCCCTGGCTATCTGTAAATGATATCTGAATGTTGGAGTGCGCCCCAGGCTATCTGTAAATGATGTCTGAATGTTGGAGTGTACCCCAGGCTATCTGTAAATTATGTCTGAATGTTGGAGTGTACCCCAGGCTATCTGTAGATGATGTCTGAATGTTGGAGTGTGCCCCAGGCTATCTGTAAATGATGTCTGAGTGTTGGAGTGCGCCCCAGGCTATCTGTAAATGATGTCTGAATGTTGGAGTGCGCCCCAGGCTATATGTAAATGATGTCTGAATGTTGGAGTGTACCCCAGGCTATCTGTAAATGATGTCTGAGTGTTGGAGTGTACCCCAGGCTATCAGGAAATGATGTCTGAGTGTTGGAGTGTACCCCAGGCTATCTGTAAATGATGTCTGAGTGTTGGAGTGTACCCCAGGCTATCTGTAAATGATGTCTGAGTGTTGGAGTGTACCCCAGGCTATCTGTAAATGATGTCTGAGTGTTGGAGTGTACCCCAGGCTATCTGTAAATGATGTCTGAGTGTTGGAGTGTACCCCAGGCTATCTGTAAATGATGTCTGAGTGTTGGAGTGTACCCCTGGCTATCTGTAAATTATGTCTGAATGTTGGGGTGTACCCCAGGCTATCTGTAAATGATGTCTGAGTGTTGGAGTGTACCCCTGGCTATCTGTAAATTATGTCTGAGTGTTGGAGTGTACCCCTGGCTATCTGTAAATGATGTCTGAGTGTTGGAGTGTACCCCAGGCTATCTGTAAATGATGTCTGAGTGTTGGAGTGTGCCCCTGGCTATCTGTAAATGATGTCTGAGTGTTGGAGTGTGCCCCTGGCTATCTGTAAATGATGTCTGAATGTTGGAGTGTACCCCTGGCTATCTGTTAATGATGCCTGAATGTTGGAGTGTACCCCTGGCTATCTGTAAATGATGTCTGAATGTTGGGGTGTACCCCACGCTATCTGTAAATGATGTCTGAGTGTTGGAGTGTACCCCTGGCTATCTGTAAATGATGTCTGAGTGTTGGAGTGTGCCCCTGGCTATCTGTAAATGATGTCTGAGTGTTGGAGTGTGGCCCCTGGCTATCTGTAAATGATGTCTGAGTGTTGGAGTGTGCCCCTGGCTATCTGTAAATGATGTCTGAGTGTTGGAGTGTGCCCCTGGCTATCTGTAAATTATGTCTGAATGTTGGAGTGTACCCCTGGCTATCTGTAAATGATGCCTGAATGTTGGAGTGTACCCCTGGCTATCTGTAAATGATGTCTGAGTGTTGGAGTGTACCCCAGGCTATCTGTAAATGATGTCTGAGTGTTGGAGTGTACCCCTGGCTATCTGTAAATGATGTCTGAGTGTTGGAGTGTACCCCAGGCTATCTGTAAATGATGTCTGAGTGTTGGAGTGTGCCCCTGGCTATCTGTAAATGATGTCTGAATGTTGGAGTGTACCCCTGGCTATCTGTAAATGATGCCTGAATGTTGGAGTGTACCCCTGGCTATCTGTAAATGATGTCTGAATGTTGGGGTGTACCCCACGCTATCTGTAAATGATGTCTGAGTGTTGGAGTGTACCCCTGGCTATCTGTAAATGATGTCTGAGTGTTGGAGTGTGCCCCTGGCTATCTGTAAATGATGTCTGAGTGTTGGAGTGTGGCCCCTGGCTATCTGTAAATGATGTCTGAGTGTTGGAGTGTGCCCCTGGCTATCTGTAAATGATGTCTGAGTGTTGGAGTGTGCCCCTGGCTATCTGTAAATTATGTCTGAATGTTGGAGTGTACCCCTGGCTATCTGTAAATGATGCCTGAATGTTGGAGTGTACCCCTGGCTATCTGTAAATGATGTCTGAGTGTTGGAGTGTACCCCTGGCTATCTGTAAATTATGTCTGAGTGTTGGAGTGTGCCCCTGGCTATCTGTAAATGATGTCTGAGTGTTGGAGTGTGGCCCCTGGCTATCTGTAAATGATGTCTGAGTGTTGGAGTGTGCCCCTGGCTATCTGTAAATGATGTCTGAGTGTTGGAGTGTGCCCCTGGCTATCTGTAAATTATGTCTGAATGTTGGAGTGTACCCCTGGCTATCTGTAAATGATGCCTGAATGTTGGAGTGTACCCCTGGCTATCTGTAAATGATGTCTGAGTGTTGGAGTGTACCCCTGGCTATCTGTAAATGATGTCTGAGTGTTGGAGTGTACCCCAGGCTATCTGTAAATGATGTCTGAGTGTTGGAGTGTGCCCCTGGCTATCTGTAAATGATGTCTGAATGTTGGAGTGTACCCCTGGCTATCTGTAAATGATGCCTGAATGTTGGAGTGTACCCCTGGCTATCTGTAAATGATGTCTGAGTGTTGGAGTGTACCCCAGGCTATCTGTAAATGATGTCTGAGTGTTGGAGTGTACCCCTGGCTATCTGTAAATGATGTCTGAGTGTTGGAGTGTACCCCAGGCTATCTGTAAATGATGTCTGAGTGTTGGAGTGTGCCCCTGGCTATCTGTAAATGATGTCTGAATGTTGGAGTGTACCCCTGGCTATCTGTAAATGATGCCTGAATGTTGGAGTGTACCCCTGGCTATCTGTAAATGATGTCTGAATGTTGGGGTGTACCCCACGCTATCTGTAAATGATGTCTGAGTGTTGGAGTGTACCCCTGGCTATCTGTAAATGATGTCTGAGTGTTGGAGTGTGCCCCTGGCTATCTGTAAATGATGTCTGAGTGTTGGAGTGTGGCCCCTGGCTATCTGTAAATGATGTCTGAGTGTTGGAGTGTGCCCCTGGCTATCTGTAAATGATGTCTGAGTGTTGGAGTGTGCCCCTGGCTATCTGTAAATTATGTCTGAATGTTGGAGTGTACCCCTGGCTATCTGTAAATGATGCCTGAATGTTGGAGTGTACCCCTGGCTATCTGTAAATGATGTCTGAGTGTTGGAGTGTACCCCTGGCTATCTGTAAATGATGTCTGAGTGTTGGAGTGTACCCCAGGATATCTGTAAATGATGTCTGAGTGTTGGAGTGTGCCCCTGGCTATCTGTAAATGATGTCTGAATGTTGGAGTGTACCCCTGGCTATCTGTAAATGATGTCTGAATGTTGGAGTGTGCCCCTGGCTATCTGTAAATGATGCCTGAATGTTGGAGTGTACCCCTGGCGATCCCTACATTTTAAAAAGAAAATGGTGCCGTCTGGTTTGCTTAATGTAAGCTATTATAAATGATTTATGCTTTTACTTTTGATACTTAAGTATATTTTAGCAATTACATTTACTTTTTATCAAATCATATCAATCTCACAACAAATACCTAATACACACACATCTAAGTAAAATAATGGAATTAAGAATATACAAATATATGGATGAGCAATGTCAGAGCGGCATAGACTAAGATACAGTAGAATAGGATAGAATACAGTATATACATATGAGATGAGTAATGCAAGGTGTTTAAACACTATTAAAGTGACTAGTGTTCCATTTATTAAAGTGGCCAATGATTTCAAGTCTACGTCTATAGGGAAGCGGCCTCACTGTGTTAGTGATGGCTGTTTTGGCTGTTTCATTGTTTGCCAATTCTGATTCTTTAATTCTAATGTTTTTCATTTGGTTTATTCAAGTGTGCTTCTCATTAAAGTAGGAGATAACTGGGTCTGAAATAGCACCCTATTCCCTATATGGTGCACTACTGTTGACCAGGGTGGCACCATATTCCCTATATAGTACACTACTGTTGATCAGGGTGGTACCCTATTCCCTATATAGTACACTACTGTTAACCAGGGTGGCACCCTGTTCCCTATATAGTACACGACTGTTGACCAGGGTGGCACCCTATTCCCTATATAGTACACTACTGTTGACCAGGGTGGCACCCTATTCCCTATATAGTACACGACTGTTGACCAGGGTGGCACCCTATTCCCTATATAGTACACTACTGTTGACCAGGGTGGCACCCTATTCCCTATATAGTACACGACTGTTGACCAGGGTGGCACCCTATTCCCTATATAGTACACTACTGTTGACCAGGGTGGCACCCTATTCCCTATATAGTGAGGAGGTGATTCCCTTAACAACCAACCGGTGAATAGATCCTGGAATAGCACCTTATTCCTTTTAAAGTGCAGTCCTGTTAACCAACCGGTGAATAGATCCTGGAATAGCACCTTATTCCTTTTAAATTGCAGTCCTGTTAACCAACCGGTGAATAGATCCTGGAATAGCACATTATTCCTTTTAAAGTGCAGTCCTGTTAACCAACCGGTGAATAGATCCTGGAATAGCACCTTATTCCTTTTAAATTGCAGTCCTGTTAACCAACCGGTGAATAGATCCTGGAATAGCACATTATTCCTTTTAAAGTGCAGTCCTGTTAACCAACCGGTGAATAGATCCTGGAATAGCACCTTGTGACTTTTAAAGTGCAGTCCTGTTAACCAACCGGTGAACAGATCCTGGAATAGCACCTTATTCCTTTTAAAGTGCAGTCCTATTAACCAACCTGTGAACAGATCCTCGAAAAGCACCTTGTTCCTTTTAAAGTGCAGTCCTGTTAACCAACCGGTGAACAGATCATGGAATAGCACCTTATTCCTTTTAAAGTGCAGTCCTGTTAACCAACCGGTGAACAGATCCTGGAATAGCACCTTATTCCTTTTAAAGTGCAGTCCTGTTAACCAACCGGTGAATAGATCCTGGAATAGCACCTTATTCCTTTTAAAGTGCAGTCATGTTAACCAACCGGTGAACAGATCCTGGAATAGCACCTTATTCCTTTTAAAGTGCTGTCCTGTTAACCAACCGGTGAACAGATACTGGAATAGCACCTTATTCCTTTTAAAGTGCAGTCCTGTTAACCAACCAGTGAATAGATCCTGGAATAGCACCTTATTCCTTTTAAAGTGCAGTCCTATTAACCAACCGGTGAACAGATCCTGGAATAGCACCTTATTCCTTTTAAAGTGCTGTCCTGTTAACCAACCGGTGAACAGATCCTTGAATAGAACCTTATTCCTTTTAAAGTGCAGTCCTGTTAACCAACCTGTGAATAGATCCTGGAATAGCACCTTATTCCTTTTAAAGTGCAGTCCTATTAACCAACCGGTGAACAGATCCTGTAATAGCACCTTATTCCTTTTAAAGTGCTGTCCTGTTAACCAACCGGTGAACAGATCCTGGAATAGAACCTTATTCCTTTTAAAGTGCAGTCCTGTTAACCAACCGTAGAACTGGAATAGCACCTTATTCCTTTTAAAGTGCTGTCCTGTTAACCAACCGTTGAACAGATCCTGGAATAGCTGGACAGTCTTCCCACAGCGCTTCCATCCTGCAGAATGAGACTCTTCACACTCTCCTCTCTCACATTCACCTTTAGATTTGCCTTGATCATTTCCTGCAGAGAGTCAATGATTCAGTCGCTTTTCAACCCCCCCTCCTTCCTCTTTCCTTCCTCTGACGGTGTAGACAAGGTTTCCCCAGCGGCAATGATTTCAATCAGCCAGCGTGTGAATTCACAGGCCTTTTCAGAATGGAACGGAACACTCTATAGTAGATTGGACAAATAAGTCATTTTTGTGTGGAAGATGGATTCAAATTGATTTGTGCAACAATGCCTCAAACACACACACACACACACACACACACACACACACACACACAAGCAATTATTTCCCAAACTGTCTCCTTTTTGGATGCAGTGCTGCAAGGAGAGTAGCAGAAGGAGTCAGAGATACTCCTAGTGAGCAATTCTCCCATCATGCATCCTGTCCTCTATCTTAACTATATTGACCTTTACCTGCTGCATCCTGACCTCTATCTTAACTATATTGACCTTTACCTGCAATTAGATAATGGAGATAAAGGAGAGAGAGAGAAAGACCAAGACACAAATAAAGGATGAGGAGAGAGACAGAGAGAGAGGGGGGAGAGAGAGAGAGATAGAGAGGGGGGAGAGAGAAAGAGAGAGAGAGAGAGAGAGGGGAGAGAGGAGAGAGAGAGAGAGGGGAGAGAGATAGAGAGAGAGACAGAGAGGAGAGAGAGAGAGAGGGGGGAGAGAGGGGAGAGAGAGAGGGAGGGAGGAGGGGGAGAGAGAGAGGGAGGGAGAGAGAGAGAGAAGAGAGAGAGAGAGAGAGGGGGGAGAGAGGGAGAGAGAGAGGGAGGGAGGAGGGGGAGAGAGAGAGAGGGAGGGAGAGAGGGAGAGAGAGAGAGAGAGAGAGAGAGAGAGAGAGAGAGAGAAGAGAGAGATAACCCAATAGGAGAGCGATAACCAACCTGCCGTAGCAGTTGTATTAATTGTTGTTGTGTGGCAGAGTAGCGTTTTGTTTAAACCTAATGTCTCCCAGTATCAACACCCATCTAAAATCAATTTCCATATAAATCCCTCCGAAACAATAAGAAGCTGCTTAAAGCCTTCAGAGGGATGAGAACGCTGTGACATCACAGAGTGACAAACAACCTCCATTATGCCAACGCGTCGTTTTGAATGGAGCTGTGTGTGTGTGTGTGTGTGTGTGTGTGTGTGTGTGTGTGTGTGTGTGTGTGTGTGTGTGTGTGTGTGTGTGTGTGTGTGTGTGTGTGTGTGTGTGTGTGTGTGTGTGTGTGTGTGTGTGTGTGTGTGTGTGTGTGTGTGTGTGTGTGTGTGTGTGTGTGTGTGCGTTGGACAGTGGATGTCGTGTAAGAGTGTGTCAGAGTGTGTCAGAGTGTGTCAGATAAATGATGTCGTGTCAGAGTGTGTCAGAGTGTGTCAGTGTGTCACAGTGTGTCAGAGTGTGTCAGATAAATTATGTCGTGTCAGAGTGTGTCAGAGTGTGTCAGAGTGTGTCAGAGTGTGTCAGATAAATGATGTCGTGTCAGAGTGTGTCAGAGTGTGTCAGAGTGTGTCAGATAAATGATGTCGTGTCAGAGTGTGTCAGAGTGTGTCAGAGTGTGTCAGAGTGTGTCAGATAAATGATGTTGTGTCAGAGTGTGTCAGAGTGTGTCAGAGTGTGTCAGATAAATGATGTCGTGTCAGAGTGTGTCAGAGTGTGTCAGAGTGTGTCAGATAAATGATGTCGTGTCAGAGTGTGTCAGAGTGTGTCAGAGTGTGTCAGAGTGTGTCAGAGTGTGTCAGATAAATGATGTCGTGTCAGAGTGTGTCAGAGTGTGTCAGAGTGTGTCAGAGTGTGTCAGATAAATGATGTCGTGTCAGAGTGTGTCAGAGTGTGTCAGAGTGTCAGAGTGTGTCAGAGTGTGTCAGATAAATGATGTCGTGTCAGAGTGTGTCAGAGTGTGTCAGAGTGTGTCAGAGTGTGTCAGATAAATGATGTCGTGTCAGAATGTGTCAGAGTGTGTCAGAGTGTGTCAGAGTGTGTCAGATAAATGATGTCGTGTCAGAGTGTGTCAGAGTGGGTCAGAGTGTGTCAGAGTGTGTCAGTGTGTCAGATAAATGATGTCGTGTCAGAGTGTGTCAGAGTGTGTCAGAGTGTGTCAGAGTGTGTCAGATAAATGATGTCGTGTCAGAGTGTGTCAGAGTGTGTCAGAGTGTCAGAGTGTGTCAGAGTGTGTCAGAGTGTGTCAGATAAATGATGTCGTGTCAGAGTGTGTCAGATAAATGATGTCGTGTCAGAGTGTGTCAGATAAATGATGTCGTGTCAGAGTGTGTCAGAGTGTGTCAGATAAATGATGTCGTGTCAGAGTGTGTCAGAGTGTGTCAGAGTGTGTCAGAGTGTGTCAGATAAATGATGTCTTGTCAGAGTGTGTCAGAGTGTGTCAGAGTGTGTCAGAGTGTGTCAGAGTGTGTTTAATCCCTTTTAGACAGAGACTTCACAGCCTGTCCGTTCTTAATCCCATATTAACTATTTCAATTTGAAATATGGAAAACAGCAACAATAACCTCACATTGTTCTGGTGTTTCAATAAAGCTTTTACAGGGTAATGATTGGGGAGAGAGGAGAGCCTCCCTTCCTGCTGAGACGTTTCTTTTCATATGAAGATCAAATCTACCTTTTATCGGTCGCAGGTGTACAGGTATACAGGTGTACAGGTGTACAGGTATACAGGTGTACAGGTGTATAGGTGTATAGGTGTACAGGTGTATAGGTGTACAGGTCTACAGGTGTATAGGTGTATAGGTGTACAGGTCTACAGGTCTACAGGTGTATAGGTGTACAGGTGTACAGGTGTATAGGTGTATAGCGGAGAAAACGAGTCGTCTCTGATTGTACAGGAACGTTTCAGAAGCCCAACAATGAACCTTGGAATGTACTAGAAGTCTCTGATTGTACAGGAACGTAGTGTTTCAGAAGCCCAACAACGAACCGTACGGAATGTACTAGAAGTCTCTGATTGTACAGGAACGTTTCAGAAGCCCAACAACGAACCATACAGAATGTACTAGAAGTCTCTGATTGAACAGGAACGTAGTGTTTCAGAAGCCCAACAACGAACCGTACAGAATGTACTAGAAGTCTCTGATTGAACAGGAACGTAGTGTTTCAGAAGCCCAACAACGAACCGTACGGAATGTACTAGAAGTCTCTGATTGTACAGGAACGTTTCAGAAGCCCAACAACGAACCGTACAGAATGTACTAGAAGTCTCTGATTGTAGAGGAACGTTTCAGAAGCCCAACAACGAACCGTACAGAATGTACTAGAAGTCTCTGATTGCACAGGAACGTTTCAGAAGCCCAACAACGAACCGTACGGAATGTACTAGAAGTCTCTGATTGTACACGAACGTAGTGTTTCAGAAGCCCAACAACGAACCGTACGACACTAAAGTTAAACCAAATGAACGTGTCAAGAGACACTTCTACATTTATACTGGTGTTTTTAGAAGCATCAATTTAGATTGAAGAATAGCCCAAGAAAAACAGAATCAATACAAAAGTGAGTGGAGAGTGGCCAACTTCCTGAATATATGATTGCATAGGAGTGTAACAAGTTCAACCAACAACCTTATGTTTTCCAGTAAACAAAACTGCATCCAATTTGAAAACCAACTGAAACCAAACAACCTAGCAGTTGTTTTCCACAGTAATCTACTGTAACTCGTTCCCCCTGCTGTGAAGTTTCCTCCGTTCCTACTCATTTCCACCGACAGTCCCCCTCAATGCCCGAGTCCCAAATGGCACCCTAATCCCTTTATAGTGCACTACCTTTGACCAGGGCCTATAGTGCAGGATTTAGGACGTAGGGAGCCATTTGGGATGGACCACCATCACCATCCAGGACTCCAAGTCTGAATGACAAAGAGCTGTATCTGTTCAAAGTCCCCAGAAGCAGCTGTTACATACAGGGATAATACAAGAATATATACATCAGCCTCTCCAGGTATAATAAATGCATTTGTGGTTGTTAAAAACTTCTGGATGAGAAGGTCCTTTATCTATCAAAGACCCCAGATACCCTGTACTTCTCCAGCTATAGGTCTATGAAATGCATGTGTGGTTGTCCTTCCATCTTCTCTCAGCCAGACAGTAATAGTTAGTAAGAGCAACTTTCCTTTTTAAAGGTGATATGTGCTAATGAGAAACACGTCGCTTCGAGCTGTCACATCCCCCCATCTCTCCATCCCCCCATCTCTCCATCCCCCCATCTCTCCATCCCTCCATCTCTCCATCCCCCCATCTCTCCATCCCCCCATCTCTCCATCCCTCCATCTCTCCATCCCTCCATCTCTCCATCCCCCCATCTCTCCATCCCTCCTCCTCTTTCCTCTCCTCCTCCATCTCTCCATGCCCAATCCCTCCCATCTCTCTACCTGTCCATCTCCACTTTTCTCCATCCCTCCATCTCTCCATCTCCCCATCCCTCCATCTGTCCATCTCTACTTCTCTCCATCTATCCAGAGAGAGAGAGAGAGAGAGAGTGGGAGGGAGGGAGGGAGGGAGGGAGGGAGGGAAAGAGGGGGGGGCGAGAGAGAGTAGGAAGAAGGAAGGGAGGGGGGGATTAAGAGAGAGAGGTGTCAAAGTCATCCTATCTCTGAAACCTACATTGACACCCCGCCTCCACCGCCCACTCCTCCTCTCCTCCTCTCCTCTTCTCATCCTCCACCCCCTCCTCGTCCCTCTCCTCCTCCAGTACCTCCTCCCCCTCCTCTCCTCCTACAGCACCTCCTCCTCCAGTACATCATCCCCCTTCTCTCCTCCTCCAGCACCTCCTCCTCCTCTCCCCCCCAGCACCTCCGACTCTTCCTCTCCTCCTCTTCCTCTTCCACCCCTTCCTCCTCCTCCTTCACCACCTCCTCCACCACCTACTCCTCCTCTTCCCTCTCCTCCTCCATCCTCCATCCTTTTCCAACCTCCTCCTCCTCCACCTCCTCCTCCACCACCTCATCCTCATCCTCCTCCACCTCATCCTAAAACCACCTCCTCTTCCACCAACACCTCCTCTTCCTCCTCCTCCACCTCCTCCTCCTCCTCCTCCTCCTCCACCTCATCCTCCACCTCCTCCTCCTCCTCCTCCACCTCATCCTCGACCACCTCCTCTTCCACCACCACCTCCTCTTCCCCCTTCTCCTCTACCTCCTCCTCCTCCTCCACCTCCTCCTCCTCCACCTCATCCTCCACCACCTCCTCTTCCACCACCACATCCTCTTCCCCCTCCTCCTCTACCTCCTCCTCCACCTCATCCTCCTCCTCCTCCACCTCCTCCTCATCCTCCTCCTCCTCCACCTCTTCCTCCTCCACCTTATCCTCCACCTCCTCCTCCTCTTCCACCTCATCCTCCACCACCTCCTCTTCCACCACCACCTCCTCTTCCTCCTCCACCTATATAT
>NW_027258488.1:0-72139 GCF_045791955.1 Oncorhynchus clarkii lewisi
ACATCTACACTGTAACAGTCTTCAGCATGTCTACACTGTAAGTCTTCAGCACGTCTACATGTAACAGTCTTCAGCATGTCAACATCGTAACAGTCTTCAGCATGTCTACATGTAACAGTCTTCAGCATGTCTACATGTAACAGTCTTCAGCATGTCTACACTGTAAGTCTTCAGCATGTCTACAGGTAACAGTCTCAGCATGACTACATGTAACAGTCTTCAGCATGTCTACATATAACAGTCTCAGCATCTCTACATGTAACAGTCTTCAGCATGTCTACAGGTAACAGTCTTCAGCATGTCTACACTGTACCAGTCTTCAGCATGTCTACATCGTAACAGTCTTCAGCATGTCTTCATGTAACAGTCTTCAGCATGTCTACACTGTAACAGTCTTCAGCATGTCTACATGTAACAGTCTTCAGCACGTCTACATGTAACAGTCTCAGCATGTCTACACTGTAAGTCTTCAGCATGTCTACACGTAACAGTCACAGCATGTCTACATGTAACAGTCTTCAACATGTCTACACTGTAAGTCTTCAGCATGTCTTCAAGGAACAGTCTTCAACATGTCTACCTGTAAGTCTTCAGCATGTCTTCAAGGAACAGTCTTCAACATGTCTACCTGTACAAGTCTTCAGCATGTCTACATGTAACAGTCTTCAGCATGTCTACACTGTAAGTCTTCAGCATGTCTACATGTAACAGGCTTCAGCATGTCTACATGTACCAGTCTTCAGCACGTCTACACTGTAACAGTCTCAGCATGTCTACACTGTAACAGTCTTCAGCATGTCTACACTGTAAGTCTTCAGCATGTCTACATGTAACAGACTTCAACATGTCTACACTGTAAGTCTTTAGCATGTCTGCATGTAACAGTCTCATCATGTCTACATGTAACGGTCTTCAGCATGTTTACATGTAACAGTCTCAGCATGTCTACATGTAACAGTCTTCAGCATGTCAACATCATAACAGTCTTCAGCATGTCTACATGTAACAGTCTCAGCATGTCTACATGTAATGGTCTTCAGCATGTCTACATGTAACAGTCTCAGCATGTCTACATGTAACAGTCTTCAGCACGTCTACACTGTAACTGTCTCAGCATGTCTACATGTAACAGTCTTCAGCATGTCAACATCATAAGAGTCTTCAGCATGTCTACATGTAACAGTCTCAGCATGTCTACACTGTAAGTCTTCAGCATGTCTACATGTAACAGTCTTCAGCATGTCTACACTGTAAGTCTTTAGCATGTCTGCATGTAACAGTCTCATCATGTCTACATCTAACGGTCTTCAGCATGTTTACATGTAACAGTCTCAGCATGTCTACATGTAACAGTCTTCAGCATGTCAACATCATAACAGTCTTCAGCATGTCTACATGTAACAGTCTCAGCATGTCTACATGTAATGGTCTTCAGCATGTCTACATGTACCAGTCTTCAGCACGTCTACACTGTAACAGTCTCAGCATGTCTACACTGTAACAGTCTTCAGCATGTCTACACTGTAAGTCTTCAGCATGTCTACATGTAACAGACTTCAACATGTCTACACTGTAAGTCTTTAGCATGTCTGCATGTAACAGTCTCATCATGTCTACATGTAACGGTCTTCAGCATGTTTACATGTAACAGTCTCAGCATGTCTACATGTAACAGTCTTCAGCATGTCAACATCATAACAGTCTTCAGCATGTCTACATGTAACAGTCTCAGCATGTCTACATGTAATGGTCTTCAGCATGTCTACATGTAACAGTCTCAGCATGTCTACATGTAACAGTCTTCAGCACGTCTACACTGTAACTGTCTCAGCATGTCTACATGTAACAGTCTTCAGCATGTCAACATCATAAGAGTCTTCAGCATGTCTACATGTAACAGTCTCAGCATGTCTACACTGTAAGTCTTCAGCATGTCTACATGTAACAGTCTTCAGCATGTCTACACTGTAAGTCTTTAGCATGTCTGCATGTAACAGTCTCATCATGTCTACATGTAACGGTCTTCAGCATGTTTACATGTAACAGTCTCAGCATGTCTACATGTAACAGTCTTCAGCATGTCAACATCATAACAGTCTTCAGCATGTCTACATGTAACAGTCTCAGCATGTCTACATGTAATGGTCTTCAGCATGTCTACATGTAACAGTCTTAGCATGTCTACATGTAACAGTCTTCAGCACGTCTACACTGTAACAGTCTTCAGCATGTCTACACTGTAACAGTCTTCAGCATGTCTACATGTACCAGTCTTCAGCACATCTACACTGTAACAGTCTTCAGCATGTCTACACTGTAAGTCTTCAGCACGTCTACATGTAACAGTCTTCAGCATGTCAACATCGTAACAGTCTTCAGCATGTCTACATGTAACAGTCTCAGCATGTCTACCTGTAACAGTCTCAGCATGTCTACATGTAACAGTCTCAGCATGTCTACACTGTAAGTCTTCAGCATGTCTACATGTCACAGTCTTCAGCATGTCTACATGTAACAGTCTTCAGCATGTCTACACTGTAACAGTCTTCAGCATGTCTACATGTAACAGTCTTCAGCATGTCTACATGTAACAGTCTTCAGCATGTCTACATCGTAACAGTCTTCAGCATGTCTACATGTAACAGTCTTCAGCATGTCTACATGTAACAGTCTTCAGCATGTCTACACTGTAAGTCTTCAGCATGTCTACAGGTAACAGTCTCAGCATGACTACATGTAACAGTCTTCAGCATGTCTACATATAACAGTCTCAGCATGTCTACATGTAACAGTATTCAGCATGTCTACATGTAACAGTCTTCAGCATGTCTACACTGTACCAGTCTTCAGCATGTCTACATCGTAACAGTCTTCAGCATGTCTTCATGTAACAGTCTTCAGCATGTCTACACTGTAACAGTCTTCAGCATGTCTACATGTAACAGTCTTCAGCACGTCTACATGTAACAGTCTCAGCATGTCTACACTGTAAGTCTTCAGCATGTCTACACGTAACAGTCTCAGCATGTCTACACTGTAAGTCTTCAGCATGTCTTCAAGGAACAGTCTTCAACACGTCTACCTGTAAGTCTTCAGCATGTCTTCAAGGAACAGTCTTCAACATGTCTACCTGTACAAGTCTTCAGCATGTCTACATGTAACAGTCTTCAGCATGTCTACACTGTAAGTCTTCAGCATGTCTACATGTAACAGGCTTCAGCATGTCTACATGTAACAGTCTTCAGCATGTCTACATGTACCACTTTTCAGCACGTCTACACTGTAACAGTCTTCAGGATGTCTACACTGTAACAGTCTTCAGCATGTCTACACTGTAAGTCTTCAGCATGTCTACATGTACCAGTCTTCAGCACGTCTACACTGTAACAGTCTCAGCATGTCTACACTGTAACAGTCTTCAGCATGTCTACACTGTAAGTCTTCAGCATGTCTACATGTAACAGACTTCAACATGTCTACACTGTAAGTCTTCAGCATGTCTACATGTAACTGTCTCAGCATGTCTACATGTAACAGTCTCCAGCATGTCTACATGTAACAGTCTCAACATGTCTACATGTAACAGTCTTCAGCATGTCTACATGTAACAGTCTTCAACATGTCTACACTGTAAGTATTCAGCATGTCTACATGTAACAGTCTCATCATGTCTACATGTAACGGTCTTCAGCATGTCTACATGTAACAGTCTTCAGCATGTCAACATCATAAGAGTCTTCAGCATGTCTACATGTAACAGTCTTCAGCATGTCTACATGTAACAGTCTTCAGCATGTCTACACTGTAAGTCTTCAGCATGTCAACATGTAACAGACTTCAACATGTCTACACTGTAAGTCTTCAGCATGTCTACATGTAACTGTCTCAGCATGTCTACATGTAACAGTCTTCAGCATGTCTACATGTAACAGTCTCAACATGTCTACATGTAACAGTCTTCAGCATGTCAACATCATAAGAGTCTTCAGCATGTCTACATGTAACAGTCTCAGCATGTCTACACTGTAAGTCTTCAGCATGTCTACATGTAACAGTCTTCAGCATGTCTACACTGTAAGTCTTTAGCATGTCTGCATGTAACAGTCTCATCATGTCTACATGTAACGGTCTTCAGCATGTTTACATGTAACAGTCTCAGCATGTCTACATGTAACAGTTTTCAGCATGTCAACATCTAACAGTCTTCAGCATGTCTACATGTAACAGTCTCAGCATGACTACATGTAACAGTCTTCAGCACGTCTACACTGTAACAGTCTTCAGCATGTCTACACTGTAACAGTCTTCAGCATGGCTACATGTACCAGTCTTCAGCACGTCTACACTGTAACAGTCTTCAGCATGTCTACACTGTAAGTCTTCAGCATGTCTTCAAGGAACAGTCTTCAGCATGTCTACATGTAACAGTCTTCAGCATGTCTACACTGTAAGTCTTCAGCATGTCTACATGTAACAGTCTTCAGCATGTCTACATGTAACAGTCTTCAGCATGTCTACACTGTAAGTTTTCAGCATGTCTACATGTAGCAGTCTTCAGCATGTCTACATGTAACAGTCTTCAGCATGTCTACATCGTAACAGTCTTCAGCATGTCTACATGTAACAGTCTCATTATGTCTACATGTAACGGTCTTCAGCATGTCTACATGTAACAGTCTCAGCATGTCTACATGTAACATTCTTCAGCATGTCAACATCATAACAGTCTTCAGCATGTCTACATGTAACAGTCTCAGCATGTCTACATGTAACGGTCTTCAGCATGTCTACATGTAACAATCTCAGCATGTCTACATGTAACAGTCTTCAGCACGTCTACACTGTAACTGTCTCAGCATGTCTACATGTAACAGTCTTCAGCATGTCAACATCATAAGAGTCTTCAGCATGTCTACATGTAACAGTCTCAGCATGTCTACACTGTAAGTCTTCAGCATGTCTACATGTAACAGTCTTCAGCATGTCTACACTGTAAGTCTTTAGCATGTCTGCATGTAACAGTCTCATCATGTCTACATCTAACGGTCTTCAGCATGTTTACATGTAACAGTCTCAGCATGTCTACATGTAACAGTCTTCAGCATGTCAACATCATAACAGTCTTCAGCATGTCTACATGTAACAGTCTCAGCATGTCTACATGTAATGGTCTTCAGCATGTCTACATGTACCAGTCTTCAGCACGTCTACACTGTAACAGTCTCAGCATGTCTACACTGTAACAGTCTTCAGCATGTCTACACTGTAAGTCTTCAGCATGTCTACATGTAACAGACTTCAACATGTCTACACTGTAAGTCTTTAGCATGTCTGCATGTAACAGTCTCATCATGTCTACATGTAACGGTCTTCAGCATGTTTACATGTAACAGTCTCAGCATGTCTACATGTAACAGTCTTCAGCATGTCAACATCATAACAGTCTTCAGCATGTCTACATGTAACAGTCTCAGCATGTCTACATGTAATGGTCTTCAGCATGTCTACATGTAACAGTCTCAGCATGTCTACATGTAACAGTCTTCAGCACGTCTACACTGTAACTGTCTCAGCATGTCTACATGTAACAGTCTTCAGCATGTCAACATCATAAGAGTCTTCAGCATGTCTACATGTAACAGTCTCAGCATGTCTACACTGTAAGTCTTCAGCATGTCTACATGTAACAGTCTTCAGCATGTCTACACTGTAAGTCTTTAGCATGTCTGCATGTAACAGTCTCATCATGTCTACATGTAACGGTCTTCAGCATGTTTACATGTAACAGTCTCAGCATGTCTACATGTAACAGTCTTCAGCATGTCAACATCATAACAGTCTTCAGCATGTCTACATGTAACAGTCTCAGCATGTCTACATGTAATGGTCTTCAGCATGTCTACATGTAACAGTCTTAGCATGTCTACATGTAACAGTCTTCAGCACGTCTACACTGTAACAGTCTTCAGCATGTCTACACTGTAACAGTCTTCAGCATGTCTACATGTACCAGTCTTCAGCACATCTACACTGTAACAGTCTTCAGCATGTCTACACTGTAAGTCTTCAGCACGTCTACATGTAACAGTCTTCAGCATGTCAACATCGTAACAGTCTTCAGCATGTCTACATGTAACAGTCTCAGCATGTCTACCTGTAACAGTCTCAGCATGTCTACATGTAACAGTCTCAGCATGTCTACACTGTAAGTCTTCAGCATGTCTACATGTCACAGTCTTCAGCATGTCTACATGTAACAGTCTTCAGCATGTCTACACTGTAACAGTCTTCAGCATGTCTACATGTAACAGTCTTCAGCATGTCTACATGTAACAGTCTTCAGCATGTCTACATCGTAACAGTCTTCAGCATGTCTACATGTAACAGTCTTCAGCATGTCTACATGTAACAGTCTTCAGCATGTCTACACTGTAAGTCTTCAGCATGTCTACAGGTAACAGTCTCAGCATGACTACATGTAACAGTCTTCAGCATGTCTACATATAACAGTCTCAGCATGTCTACATGTAACAGTATTCAGCATGTCTACATGTAACAGTCTTCAGCATGTCTACACTGTACCAGTCTTCAGCATGTCTACATCGTAACAGTCTTCAGCATGTCTTCATGTAACAGTCTTCAGCATGTCTACACTGTAACAGTCTTCAGCATGTCTACATGTAACAGTCTTCAGCACGTCTACATGTAACAGTCTCAGCATGTCTACACTGTAAGTCTTCAGCATGTCTACACGTAACAGTCTCAGCATGTCTACACTGTAAGTCTTCAGCATGTCTTCAAGGAACAGTCTTCAACACGTCTACCTGTAAGTCTTCAGCATGTCTTCAAGGAACAGTCTTCAACATGTCTACCTGTACAAGTCTTCAGCATGTCTACATGTAACAGTCTTCAGCATGTCTACACTGTAAGTCTTCAGCATGTCTACATGTAACAGGCTTCAGCATGTCTACATGTAACAGTCTTCAGCATGTCTACATGTACCACTTTTCAGCACGTCTACACTGTAACAGTCTTCAGGATGTCTACACTGTAACAGTCTTCAGCATGTCTACACTGTAAGTCTTCAGCATGTCTACATGTACCAGTCTTCAGCACGTCTACACTGTAACAGTCTCAGCATGTCTACACTGTAACAGTCTTCAGCATGTCTACACTGTAAGTCTTCAGCATGTCTACATGTAACAGACTTCAACATGTCTACACTGTAAGTCTTCAGCATGTCTACATGTAACTGTCTCAGCATGTCTACATGTAACAGTCTCCAGCATGTCTACATGTAACAGTCTCAACATGTCTACATGTAACAGTCTTCAGCATGTCTACATGTAACAGTCTTCAACATGTCTACACTGTAAGTATTCAGCATGTCTACATGTAACAGTCTCATCATGTCTACATGTAACGGTCTTCAGCATGTCTACATGTAACAGTCTTCAGCATGTCAACATCATAAGAGTCTTCAGCATGTCTACATGTAACAGTCTTCAGCATGTCTACATGTAACAGTCTTCAGCATGTCTACACTGTAAGTCTTCAGCATGTCAACATGTAACAGACTTCAACATGTCTACACTGTAAGTCTTCAGCATGTCTACATGTAACTGTCTCAGCATGTCTACATGTAACAGTCTTCAGCATGTCTACATGTAACAGTCTCAACATGTCTACATGTAACAGTCTTCAGCATGTCAACATCATAAGAGTCTTCAGCATGTCTACATGTAACAGTCTCAGCATGTCTACACTGTAAGTCTTCAGCATGTCTACATGTAACAGTCTTCAGCATGTCTACACTGTAAGTCTTTAGCATGTCTGCATGTAACAGTCTCATCATGTCTACATGTAACGGTCTTCAGCATGTTTACATGTAACAGTCTCAGCATGTCTACATGTAACAGTTTTCAGCATGTCAACATCTAACAGTCTTCAGCATGTCTACATGTAACAGTCTCAGCATGACTACATGTAACAGTCTTCAGCACGTCTACACTGTAACAGTCTTCAGCATGTCTACACTGTAACAGTCTTCAGCATGGCTACATGTACCAGTCTTCAGCACGTCTACACTGTAACAGTCTTCAGCATGTCTACACTGTAAGTCTTCAGCATGTCTTCAAGGAACAGTCTTCAGCATGTCTACATGTAACAGTCTTCAGCATGTCTACACTGTAAGTCTTCAGCATGTCTACATGTAACAGTCTTCAGCATGTCTACATGTAACAGTCTTCAGCATGTCTACACTGTAAGTTTTCAGCATGTCTACATGTAGCAGTCTTCAGCATGTCTACATGTAACAGTCTTCAGCATGTCTACATCGTAACAGTCTTCAGCATGTCTACATGTAACAGTCTCATTATGTCTACATGTAACGGTCTTCAGCATGTCTACATGTAACAGTCTCAGCATGTCTACATGTAACATTCTTCAGCATGTCAACATCATAACAGTCTTCAGCATGTCTACATGTAACAGTCTCAGCATGTCTACATGTAACGGTCTTCAGCATGTCTACATGTAACAATCTCAGCATGTCTACATGTAACAGTCTTCAGCACGTCTACACTGTAACAGTCTTCAGCATGTCTACACTGTAACAGTCTTCAGCATGTCTACATGTAACAGACTTCAACATGTCTACACTGTAAGTCTTCAGCATGTCTACATGTAACTGTCTCAGCATGTCTACATGTAACAGTCTTCAGCATGTCTACACTGTAACAGTCTTCAGCACGTCTACACTGTAACAGTCTTCAGCATGTCTACATGTACCAGTCTTCAGCATGTCTACATGTAACAGTCTTCAACATGTCTACACTGTAAGTCTTCAGCATGTCTACATGTAACAGTCTTCAGCATGTCTACATGTAACAGTCTCAGCATGTCTACCTGTAACAGTCTTAAGCATGTCTACACTGTAAGTCTTCAGCATGTCTACATGTAACAGTCTCAGCATGTCTACACTGTAAGTCTTCAGCATGTCTACATGTCACAGTCTTCAGCATGTCTACATGTAACATTCTTCAGCATGTCTACACTGTAACAGTCTTCAGCATGTCTACATGTAACAGTCTTCAGCATGTCTACATGTAACAGTCTTCAGCATGTCTACATATAACAGTCTCAGCATGTCTACATGTAACAGTCTTCAGCATGTCTATATGTAACAGTCTTCAGCATGTCTACACTGTACCAGTCTTCAGCATGTCTACATCGTAACGGTCTTCAGCATGTCTACATGTAACAGTCTTCAGCATGTCTACACTGTAACAGTCTTCAGCATGTCTACATGTAACAGTCTTCAGCACGTCTACACTGTAACAGTCTTCAGCATGTCTACACTGTAAGTCTTCAGCACGTCTACATATAACAGTCTTCAGCATGTCAACATCGTAACAGTCTTCAGCTATGTCTACATGTAACAGTCTTCAACATGTCTACACTGTAAGTCTTCAGCATGTCTACATGTAACAGTCTCAGCATGTCTACAAGTAACAGACCTCAACATGTCTACACTGTAAGTCTTCAGCATGTCCACAGGTAACAGTCTCAGCATGTCTACACTGTACCAGTCTTCAGCATGTCTACATCGTAACAGTCTTCAGCATGTCTACATGTAACAGTCTTCAGCATGTCTACACTGTAACAGTCTTCAGCATGTCTACATGTAACAGTCTTCAGCATGTCTACATGTAACAGTCTCAGCATGTCTACATGTAACAGTCTTCAACATGTCTACACTGTAAGTCTTCAGCATGTCTTCAAGGAACAGTCTTCAACATGTCTACCTGTACAAGTCTTCAGCATGTCTACATGTAACAGTCTTCAGCATGTCTACACTGTAAGTCTTCAGAATGTCTACATGTAACAGTCTTCAGCATGTCTACATGTACCAGTCTTCAGCACGTCTACACTGTAACAGTCTTCAGCATGTCTACACTGTAACAGTCTTCAGCATGTCTACACTGTAAGTCTTCAGCATGTCTACATTGTAACAGTCTTCAGTATGTCTACATGTACCAGTCTTCAGCACGTCTACACTGTAACAGTCTCAGCATGTCTACACTGTAACAGTCTTCAGCAAGTCTACACTGTAAGTCTTCAGCATGTCTACATGTAACAGACTTCAACATGTCTACACTGTAAGTCTTCAGCATGTCTACATGTAACTGTCTCAGCATGTCTACATGTAACAGTCTCAACATGTCTACATGTAACAGTCTTCAGCATGTCTACATGTAACAGTATTCAACATGTCTACACTGTAAGTCTTCAGCATGTCTACATGTAACAGTCTCATCATGTCTACATGTAACGGTCTTCAGCATGTCTACATGTAACAGTCTCAGCATGTCTACATGTAACAGTCTTCAGCATGTCAACATCATAAGAGTCTTCAGCATGTCTACATGTAACAGTCTCAGCATGTCTACACTGTAAGTCTTCAGCATGTCTACATGTAACAGTCTTCAGCATGTCTACACTGTAAGTCTTTAGCATGTCTACATGTAACAGTCTCATTATGTCTACATGTAACGGTCTTCAGCATGTCTACATGTAACAGTCTCAGCATGTCTACATGTAACATTCTTCAGCATGTCAACATCATAACAGTCTTCAGCATGTCTACATGTAACAGTCTCAGCATGTCTACATGTAACAGTCTCAGCATGTCTACATGTAACAGTCTTCAGCATGTCTACACTGTAACAGTCTTCAGCATGTCTACACTGTAACAGTCTTCAGCATGTCTACATGTACCAGTCTTCAGCACGTCTACACTGTAACAGTCTTCAGCACGTCTACACTGTAACAGTCTTCAGCATGTCTACATGTACCAGTCTTCAGCATGTCTACATGTAACAGTCTTCAACATGTCTACACTGTAAGTCTTCAGCATGTCTTCAAGGAACAGTCTTCAACATGTCTACCTGTACAAGTCTTCAGCATGTCTACATGTAACAGTCTTCAGCATGTCTACACTGTAAGTCTTCAGAATGTCTACATGTAACAGTCTTCAGCATGTCTACATGTACCAGTCTTCAGCACGTCTACACTGTAACAGTCTTCAGCATGTCTACACTGTAACAGTCTTCAGCATGTCTACACTGTAAGTCTTCAGCATGTCTACATTGTAACAGTCTTCAGTATGTCTACATGTACCAGTCTTCAGCACGTCTACACTGTAACAGTCTCAGCATGTCTACACTGTAACAGTCTTCAGCAAGTCTACACTGTAAGTCTTCAGCATGTCTACATGTAACAGACTTCAACATGTCTACACTGTAAGTCTTCAGCATGTCTACATGTAACTGTCTCAGCATGTCTACATGTAACAGTCTCAACATGTCTACATGTAACAGTCTTCAGCATGTCTACATGTAACAGTATTCAACATGTCTACACTGTAAGTCTTCAGCATGTCTACATGTAACAGTCTCATCATGTCTACATGTAACGGTCTTCAGCATGTCTACATGTAACAGTCTCAGCATGTCTACATGTAACAGTCTTCAGCATGTCAACATCATAAGAGTCTTCAGCATGTCTACATGTAACAGTCTCAGCATGTCTACACTGTAAGTCTTCAGCATGTCTACATGTAACAGTCTTCAGCATGTCTACACTGTAAGTCTTTAGCATGTCTACATGTAACAGTCTCATTATGTCTACATGTAACGGTCTTCAGCATGTCTACATGTAACAGTCTCAGCATGTCTACATGTAACATTCTTCAGCATGTCAACATCATAACAGTCTTCAGCATGTCTACATGTAACAGTCTCAGCATGTCTACATGTAACAGTCTCAGCATGTCTACATGTAACAGTCTTCAGCATGTCTACACTGTAACAGTCTTCAGCATGTCTACACTGTAACAGTCTTCAGCATGTCTACATGTACAAGTCTTCAGCACGTCTACACTGTAACAGTCTTCAGCACGTCTACACTGTAACAGTCTTCAGCATGTCTACATGTACCAGTCTTCAGCATGTCTACATGTAACAGTCTTCAACATGTCTACACTGTAAGTCTTCAGCATGTCTACATGTAACAGTCTTCAGCATGTCTACATGTAACAGTCTCAGCATGTCTACCTGTAACAGTCTTAAGCATGTCTACACTGTAAGTCTTCAGCATGTCTACATGTAACAGTCTCAGCATTTCTACACTGTAAGTCTTCAGCATGTCTACATGTCACAGTCTTCAGCATGTCTACATGTAACAGTCTTCAGCATGTCTACACTGTAACAGTCTTCAGCATGTCTACATGTAACAGTCTTCAGCATGTCTACATGTAACAGTCTTCAGCATGTCTACATCGTAACAGTGTTCAGCATGTCTACATGTAACAGTCTTCAGCATGTCTACATGTAACAGTCTTCAGCATGTCTACACTGTAAGTCTTCAGCATGTCTACAGGTAAAAGTCTCAGCATGACTACATGTAACAGTCTTCAGCATGTCTACATATAACAGTCTCAGCATGTCTACATGTAACAGTCTTCAGCATGTCTATATGTAACAGTCTTCAGCATGTCTACACTGTACCAGTCTTCAGCATGTCTACATCGTAACGGTCTTCAGCATGTCTACATGTAACAGTCTTCAGCATGTCTACACTGTAACAGTCTTCAGCATGTCTACATGTAACAGTCTTCAGCACGTCTACACTGTAACAGTCTTCAGCATGTCTACACTGTAAGTCTTCAGCATGTCTACAGGTAAAAGTCTCAGCATGACTACATGTAACAGTCTTCAGCATGTCTACATATAACAGTCTCAGCATGTCTACACGTAACAGTCTTCAGCATGTCTATATGTAACAGTCTTCAGCATGTCTACACTGTACCAGTCTTCAGCATGTCTACATCGTAACGGTCTTCAGCATGTCTACATGTAACAGTCTTCAGCATGTCTACACTGTAACAGTCTTCAGCATGTCTACATGTAACAGTCTTCAGCACGTCTACACTGTAACAGTCTTCAGCATGTCTACACTGTAAGTCTTCAGCACGTCTACATATAACAGTCTTCAGCATGTCAACATCGTAACAGTCTTCAGCTATGTCTACATGTAACAGTCTCAGCATGTCTACAAGTAACAGACCTCAACATGTCTACACTGTAAGTCTTCAGCATGTCTACAGGTAACAGTCTCAGCATGTCTACATGTAACAGTCTTCAGCATGTCTACATGTAACAGTCTTCAGCATGTCTACACTGTACCAGTCTTCAGCATGTCTACATCGTAACAGTCTTCAGCATGTCTACATGTAACAGTCTTCAGCATGTCTACACTGTAACAGTCTTCAGCATGTCTACATGTAACAGTCTTCAGCATGTCTACATGTAACAGTCTCAGCATGTCTACATGTAACAGTCTTCAACATGTCTACACTGTAAGTCTTCAGCATGTCTTCAAGGAACAGTCTTCAACATGTCTACCTGTACATGTCTTCAGCATGTCTACATGTAACAGTCTTCAGCATGTCTACACTGTAAGTCTTCAGCATGTCTACATGTAACAGTCTTCAGCATGTCTACATGTACCAGTCTTCAGCACGTCTACACTGTAACAGTCTTCAGCATGTCTACACTGTAACAGTCTTCAGCATGTCTACACTGTAAGTCTTCAGCATGTCTACATGTACCAGTCTTCAGCACGTCTACACTGTAACAGTCTCAGCATGTCTACACTGTAACAGTCTTCAGCATGTCTACACTGTAAGTCTTCAGCATGTCTACATGTAACATACTTCAACATGTCTACACTGTAAGTCTTCAGCATGTCTACATGTAACTGTCTCAGCATGCCTACATGTAACAGTCTTCTGCATGTCTACATGTAACAGTCTTCAAAATGTCTACACTGTAAGTCTTCAGCATGTCTACATGTAACAGTCTACAGCATGTCTACACTGTAAGTCTTCAGCATGTCTACATGTAACAGTCTCATCATATCTACATGTAACGGTCTTCAGCATGTCTACATGTAACAGTCTTCAGCATGTCAACATCATAAGAGTCTTCAGCATGTCTACATGTAACAGTCTCAGCATGTCTACACTGTAAGTCTTCAGCATGTCTACATGTAACAGTCTACAGCATGTCTACAGGTAACAGTCTTCAGCATGTCTACAGGTACCAGTCTTCAGCACGTCTAATTTGTAAGTCATCAGCATGTCTACATGTAACAGACTTCAGCATGTCTACATGTAACAGTATTCAGCATGTCTACATGTAACAGACTTCAGCATGTCTACACTGTAATTCTTCAGCATGTCTACACTGTAACAGTCTTCAGCATGTCTACATGTAACAGACTTCAGCATGTCTACATGTAACAGTATTCAGCATGTCTACATCGTAACAGTCTTCAGCATGTCTACATGTAACAGTCTTCAGCATGTCTACATGTAACAGTCTTCAGCATGTCTACATGTAACAGACCTCAACATGTCTACACTGTAAGTCTTCAGCTTGTCTACACTGTACCAGTCTTCAGCATGTCTACATCGTAACAGTCTTCAGCATGTCTACATGTAACAGTCTTCAGCATGTCTATACTGTAACAGTCTTCAGCATGTCTACATCGTAACAGTCTTCAGCATGTCTACACTGCAAGTCTTCAGCATGTCTACATGTAACAGTCTTCAGCATGTCTACATGTAACAGTGTTCAGCATGTCTACATGTAACAGTCTCAGCATGTCTACATGTAACAGTCTCAGCATGTCTACATGTAACAGTCTTCCGCATGTCTACATGTAACTGTCTCAGCATGTCTTCAAGGAACAGTCTTCAACATGTCTACATGTAACGGTCTTTAGCATGTCTACATGTAACAGTCTCAGCATGTCTACATGTAACAGTCTTCAGCATGTCTACACTGTAAGTCTTCAGCATGTCTACAGGTAACAGTCTCAGCATGACTACATGTAACAGTCTTCAGCATGTCTACATATAACAGTCTCAGCATGTCTACATGTAACAGTATTCAGCATGTCTACATGTACCAGTCTTCAGCATGTCTACATCGTAACAGTCTTCAGCATGTCTTCATGTAACAGTCTTCAGCATGTCTACACTGTAACAGTCTTCAGCATGTCTACATGTAACAGTCTTCAGCACGTCTACATGTAACAGTCTCAGCATGTCTACACTGTAAGTCTTCAGCATGTCTACACGTAACAGTCTCAGCATGTCTACACTGTAAGTCTTCAGCATGTCTTCAAGGAACAGTCTTCAACATGTCTACCTGTAAGTCTTCAGCATGTCTTCAAGGAACAGTCTTCAACATGTCTACCTGTACAAGTCTTCAGCATGTCTACACTGTAAGTCTTCAGCATGTCTACATGTAACAGGCTTCAGCATGTCTACATGTAACAGTCTTCAGCATGTCTACATGTACCACTTTTCAGCACGTCTACACTGTAACAGTCTTCAGGATGTCTACACTGTAACAGTCTTCAGCATGTCTACACTGTAAGTCTTCAGCATGTCTACATGTACCAGTCTTCAGCACGTCTACACTGTAACAGTCTCAGCATGTCTACACTGTAACAGTCTTCAGCATGTCTACACTGTAAGTCTTCAGCATGTCTACATGTAACAGACTTCAACATGTCTACACTGTAAGTCTTCAGCATGTCTACATGTAACTGTCTCAACATGTCTACATGTAACAGTCTTCAGCATGTCAACATCATAAGAGTCTTCAGCATGTCTACATGTAACAGTCTCAGCATGTCTACACTGTAAGTCTTCAGCATGTCTACATGTAACAGTCTTCAGCATGTCTACACTGTAAGTCTTTAGCATGTCTGCATGTAACGGTCTCATCATGTCCACATGTAACGGTCTTCAGCATGTTTACATGTAACAGTCTCAGCATGTCTACATGTAACATTCTTCAGCATTTCAACATCATAACAGTCTTCAGCATGTCTACATGTAACAGTCTCAGCATGACTACATGTAACAGTCTTCAGCACGTATACACTGTAACAGTCTTCAGCATGTCTACACTGTAACAGTCTTCAGCATGTCTACATGTACCAGTCTTCAGCATGTCTACATGTAACAGTCTCAGCATGTCTACCTGTAACAGTCTTAAGCATGTCTACACTGTAAGTCTTCAGCATGTCTACATGTAACAGTCTCAGCATGTCTACACTGTAAGTCTTCAGCATGTCTACATGTCACAGTCTTCAGCATGTCTACATGTAACAGTCTTCAGCATGTCTACACTGTAACAGTCTTCAGCATGTCTACATGTAACAGTCTTCAGCATGTCTACATGTAACAGTCTGCAGCATCTCTACATCGTAACAGTGTTCAGCATGTCTACATGTAACAGTCTTCAGCATGTCTACATGTAACAGTCTTCAGCATGTCTACACTGTAAGTCTTCAGCATGTCTACAGGTAAAAGTCTCAGCATGACTACATGTAACAGTCTTCAGCATGTCTACATGTAACAGTCTCAGCATGACTACATGTAACAGTCTTCAGCACGTATACACTGTAACAGTCTTCAGCATGTCTACACTGTAACAGTCTTCAGCATGTCTACATGTACCAGTCTTCAGCACGTCTACACTGTAACAGTCTTCAGCATGTCTACATGTACCAGTCTTCAGCACGTCTACACTGTAACAGTCTTCAGCATGTCTACACTGTAAGTCTTCAGCATGTCTTCAAGGAACAGTCTTCAGCATGTCTACATGTAACAGTCTTCAGCATGTCTACACTGTAAGTCTTCAGCATGTCTACATGTAACAGTCTTCAGCATGTCTACATGTAACAGTCTTCAGCATGTCTACACTGTAAGTCTTCAGCATGTCTACATGTAACAGTCTTCAGCATGTCTACATGTAACAGTCTTCAGCATGTCTACATCGTAACAGTCTTCAGCATGTCTACATGTAACAGTCTCATTATGTCTACATGTAACGGTCTTCAGCATGTCTACATGTAACAGTCTCAGCATGTCTACATGTAACATTCTTCAGCATGTCAACATCATAACAGTCTTCAGCATGTCTACATGTAACAGTCTAAGCATGTCTACATGTAACGGTCTTCAGCATGTCTACATGTAACAATCTCAGCATGTCTACATGTAACAGTCTTCAGCACGTCTACACTGTAACAGTCTTCAGCATGTCTACACTGTAACAGTCTTCAGCATGTCTACATGTACCAGTCTTCAGCATGTCTACACTGTAACAGTCTTCAGCACGTCTACACTGTAACAGTCTTCAGCATGTCTACATGTACCAGTCTTCAGCATGTCTACATGTAACAGTCTTCAACATGTCTACACTGTAAGTCTTCAGCATGTCTACATGTAACAGTCTTCAGCATGTCTACATGTAACAGTCTCAGCATGTCTACCTGTAACAGTCTTAAGCATGTCTACACTGTAAGTCTTCAGCATGTCTACATGTAACAGTCTCAGCATGTCTACATGTAACAGTCTTCAGCATGTCAACATCATAAGAGTCTTCAGCATGTCTACATGTAACAGTCTCAGCATGTCTACACTGTAAGTCTTCAGCATGTCTACATGTAACAGTCTTCAGCATGTCTACACTGTAAGTCTTTAGCATGTCTACATGTAACAGTCTCATTATGTCTACATGTAACGGTCTTCAGCATGTCTACATGTAACAGTCTCAGCATGTCTACATGTAACATTCTTCAGCATGTCAACATCATAACAGTCTTCAGCATGTCTACATGTAACAGTCTCAGCATGTCTACATGTAACGGTCTTCAGCATGTCTACATGTAACAGTCTCAGCATGTCTACATGTAACAGTCTTCAGCACGTCTACACTGTAACAGTCTTCAGCATGTCTACACTGTAACAGTCTTCAGCATGTCTACATGTACAAGTCTTCAGCACGTCTACACTGTAACAGTCTTCAGCATGTCTACACTGTAACAGTCTTCAGCATGTCTACATGTACCAGTCTTCAGCATGTCTACATGTAACAGTCTCAGCATGTCTACCTGTAACAGTCTTAAGCATGTCTACACTGTAAGTCTTCAGCATGTCTACATGTAGCAGTCTCAGCATGTCTACACTGTAAGTCTTCAGCATGTCTACATGTCACAGTCTTCAGCATGTCTACATGTAACAGTCTTCAGCATGTCTACACTGTAACAGTCTTCAGCATGTCTACATGTAACAGTCTTCAGCATGTCTACATGTAACAGTCTTCAGCATGTCTACATCGTAACAGTGTTCAGCATGTCTACATGTAACAGTCTTCAGCATGTCTACATGTAACAGTCTTCAGCATGTCTACACTGTAAGTCTTCAGCATGTCTACAGGTAAAAGTCTCAGCATGACTACATGTAACAGTCTTCAGCATGTCTACATGTAACAGTCTCAGCATGACTACATGTAACAGTCTTCAGCACGTATACACTGTAACAGTCTTCAGCATGTCTACACTGTAACAGTCTTCAGCATGTCTACATGTACCAGTCTTCAGCATGTCTACACTGTAAGTCTTCAGCATGTCTACATGTAACAGTCTTCAGCATGTCTACATGTAACAGTCTTCAGCATGTCTACATCGTAACAGTCTTCAGCATGTCTACATGTAACAGTCTCATTATGTCTACATGTAACGGTCTTCAGCATGTCTACATGTAACAGTCTCAGCATGTCTACATGTAACATTCTTCAGCATGTCAACATCATAACAGTCTTCAGCATGTCTACATGTAACAGTCTAAGCATGTCTACATGTAACGGTCTTCAGCATGTCTACATGTAACAATCTCAGCATGTCTACATGTAACAGTCTTCAGCACGTCTACACTGTAACAGTCTTCAGCATGTCTACACTGTAACAGTCTTCAGCATGTCTACATGTACCAGTCTTCAGCATGTCTACACTGTAACAGTCTTCAGCACGTCTACACTGTAACAGTCTTCAGCATGTCTACATGTACCAGTCTTCAGCATGTCTACATGTAACAGTCTTCAACATGTCTACACTGTAAGTCTTCAGCATGTCTACATGTAACAGTCTTCAGCATGTCTACATGTAACAGTCTCAGCATGTCTACCTGTAACAGTCTTAAGCATGTCTACACTGTAAGTCTTCAGCATGTCTACATGTCACAGTCTTCAGCATGTCTACATGTAACAGTCTTCAGCATGTCAACATCGTAACAGTCTTCAGCATGTCTACATGTAACAGTCTCAGCATGTCTACCTGTAACAGTCTCAGCATGTCTACATGTAACAGTCTCAGCATGTCTACACTGTAAGTCTTCAGCATGTCTACATGTCACAGTCTTCAGCATGTCTACATGTAACAGTCTTCAGCATGTCTACACTGTAACAGTCTTCAGCATGTCTACATGTAACAGTCTTCAGCATGTCTACATGTAACAGTCTTCAGCATGTCTACATCGTAACAGTCTTCAGCATGTCTACATGTAACAGTCTTCAGCATGTCTACATGTAACAGTCTTCAGCATGTCTACACTGTAAGTCTTCAGCATGTCTACAGGTAACAGTCTCAGCATGACTACATGTAACAGTCTTCAGCATGTCTACATATAACAGTCTCAGCATGTCTACATGTAACAGTATTCAGCATGTCTACATGTAACAGTCTTCAGCATGTCTACACTGTACCAGTCTTCAGCATGTCTACATCGTAACAGTCTTCAGCATGTCTTCATGTAACAGTCTTCAGCATGTCTACACTGTAACAGTCTTCAGCATGTCTACATGTAACAGTCTTCAGCACGTCTACACCTAACAGTCTCAGCATGTCTACACTGTAAGTCTTCAGCATGTCTTCAAGGAACAGTCTTCAACACGTCTACCTGTAAGTCTTCAGCATGTCTTCAAGGAACAGTCTTCAACATGTCTACCTGTACAAGTCTTCAGCATGTCTACATGTAACAGTCTTCAGCATGTCTACACTGTAAGTCTTCAGCATGTCTACATGTAACAGGCTTCAGCATGTCTACATGTAACAGTCTTCAGCATGTCTACATGTACCACTTTTCAGCACGTCTACACTGTAACAGTCTTCAGGATGTCTACACTGTAACAGTCTTCAGCATGTCTACACTGTAAGTCTTCAGCATGTCTACATGTACCAGTCTTCAGCACGTCTACACTGTAACAGTCTCAGCATGTCTACACTGTAACAGTCTTCAGCATGTCTACACTGTAAGTCTTCAGCATGTCTACATGTAACAGACTTCAACATGTCTACACTGTAAGTCTTCAGCATGTCTACATGTAACTGTCTCAGCATGTCTACATGTAACAGTCTTCAGCATGTCTACATGTAACAGTCTCAACATGTCTACATGTAACAGTCTTCAGCATGTCTACATGTAACAGTCTTCAACATGTCTACACTGTAAGTATTCAGCATGTCTACATGTAACAGTCTCATCATGTCTACATGTAACGGTCTTCAGCATGTCTACATGTAACAGTCTTCAGCATGTCAACATCATAAGAGTCTTCAGCATGTCTACATGTAACAGTCTTCAGCATGTCTACATGTAACAGTCTTCAGCATGTCTACACTGTAAGTCTTCAGCATGTCAACATGTAACAGACTTCAACATGTCTACACTGTAAGTCTTCAGCATGTCTACATGTAACTGTCTCAGCATGTCTACATGTAACAGTCTTCAGCATGTCTACATGTAACAGTCTCAACATGTCTACATGTAACAGTCTTCAGCATGTCAACATCATAAGAGTCTTCAGCATGTCTACATGTAACAGTCTCAGCATGTCTACACTGTAAGTCTTCAGCATGTCTACATGTAACAGTCTTCAGCATGTCTACACTGTAAGTCTTTAGCATGTCTGCATGTAACAGTCTCATCATGTCTACATGTAACGGTCTTCAGCATGTTTACATGTAACAGTCTCAGCATGTCTACATGTAACAGTTTTCAGCATGTCAACATCTAACAGTCTTCAGCATGTCTACATGTAACAGTCTCAGCATGACTACATGTAACAGTCTTCAGCACGTCTACACTGTAACAGTCTTCAGCATGTCTACACTGTAACAGTCTTCAGCATGGCTACATGTACCAGTCTTCAGCACGTCTACACTGTAACAGTCTTCAGCATGTCTACACTGTAAGTCTTCAGCATGTCTTCAAGGAACAGTCTTCAGCATGTCTACATGTAACAGTCTTCAGCATGTCTACACTGTAAGTCTTCAGCATGTCTACATGTAACAGTCTTCAGCATGTCTACATGTAACAGTCTTCAGCATGTCTACACTGTAAGTTTTCAGCATGTCTACATGTAGCAGTCTTCAGCATGTCTACATGTAACAGTCTTCAGCATGTCTACATCGTAACAGTCTTCAGCATGTCTACATGTAACAGTCTCATTATGTCTACATGTAACGGTCTTCAGCATGTCTACATGTAACAGTCTCAGCATGTCTACATGTAACATTCTTCAGCATGTCAACATCATAACAGTCTTCAGCATGTCTACATGTAACAGTCTCAGCATGTCTACATGTAACGGTCTTCAGCATGTCTACATGTAACAATCTCAGCATGTCTACATGTAACAGTCTTCAGCACGTCTACACTGTAACAGTCTTCAGCATGTCTACACTGTAACAGTCTTCAGCATGTCTACATGTAACAGACTTCAACATGTCTACACTGTAAGTCTTCAGCATGTCTACATGTAACTGTCTCAGCATGTCTACATGTAACAGTCTTCAGCATGTCTACACTGTAACAGTCTTCAGCACGTCTACACTGTAACAGTCTTCAGCATGTCTACATGTACCAGTCTTCAGCATGTCTACATGTAACAGTCTTCAACATGTCTACACTGTAAGTCTTCAGCATGTCTACATGTAACAGTCTTCAGCATGTCTACATGTAACAGTCTCAGCATGTCTACCTGTAACAGTCTTAAGCATGTCTACACTGTAAGTCTTCAGCATGTCTACATGTAACAGTCTCAGCATGTCTACACTGTAAGTCTTCAGCATGTCTACATGTCACAGTCTTCAGCATGTCTACATGTAACATTCTTCAGCATGTCTACACTGTAACAGTCTTCAGCATGTCTACATGTAACAGTCTTCAGCATGTCTACATGTAACAGTCTTCAGCATGTCTACATATAACAGTCTCAGCATGTCTACATGTAACAGTCTTCAGCATGTCTATATGTAACAGTCTTCAGCATGTCTACACTGTACCAGTCTTCAGCATGTCTACATCGTAACGGTCTTCAGCATGTCTACATGTAACAGTCTTCAGCATGTCTACACTGTAACAGTCTTCAGCATGTCTACATGTAACAGTCTTCAGCACGTCTACACTGTAACAGTCTTCAGCATGTCTACACTGTAAGTCTTCAGCACGTCTACATATAACAGTCTTCAGCATGTCAACATCGTAACAGTCTTCAGCTATGTCTACATGTAACAGTCTTCAACATGTCTACACTGTAAGTCTTCAGCATGTCTACATGTAACAGTCTCAGCATGTCTACAAGTAACAGACCTCAACATGTCTACACTGTAAGTCTTCAGCATGTCCACAGGTAACAGTCTCAGCATGTCTACACTGTACCAGTCTTCAGCATGTCTACATCGTAACAGTCTTCAGCATGTCTACATGTAACAGTCTTCAGCATGTCTACACTGTAACAGTCTTCAGCATGTCTACATGTAACAGTCTTCAGCATGTCTACATGTAACAGTCTCAGCATGTCTACATGTAACAGTCTTCAACATGTCTACACTGTAAGTCTTCAGCATGTCTTCAAGGAACAGTCTTCAACATGTCTACCTGTACAAGTCTTCAGCATGTCTACATGTAACAGTCTTCAGCATGTCTACACTGTAAGTCTTCAGAATGTCTACATGTAACAGTCTTCAGCATGTCTACATGTACCAGTCTTCAGCACGTCTACACTGTAACAGTCTTCAGCATGTCTACACTGTAACAGTCTTCAGCATGTCTACACTGTAAGTCTTCAGCATGTCTACATTGTAACAGTCTTCAGTATGTCTACATGTACCAGTCTTCAGCACGTCTACACCGTAACAGTCTCAGCATGTCTACACTGTAACAGTCTTCAGCAAGTCTACACTGTAAGTCTTCAGCATGTCTACATGTAACTGTCTCAGCATGTCTACATGTAACAGTCTCAACATGTCTACATGTAACAGTCTTCAGCATGTCTACATGTAACAGTATTCAACATGTCTACACTGTAAGTCTTCAGCATGTCTACATGTAACAGTCTCATCATGTCTACATGTAACGGTCTTCAGCATGTCTACATGTAACAGTCTCAGCATGTCTACATGTAACAGTCTTCAGCATGTCAACATAATAAGAGTCTTCAGCATGTCTACATGTAACAGTCTCAGCATGTCTACACTGTAAGTCTTCAGCATGTCTACATGTAACAGTCTTCAGCATGTCTACACTGTAAGTCTTTAGCATGTCTACATGTAACAGTCTCATTATGTCTACATGTAACGGTCTTCAGCATGTCTACATGTAACAGTCTCAGCATGTCTACATGTAACATTCTTCAGCATGTCAACATCATAACAGTCTTCAGCATGTCTACATGTAACAGTCTCAGCATGTCTACATGTAACAGTCTCAGCATGTCTACATGTAACAGTCTTCAGCATGTCTACACTGTAACAGTCTTCAGCATGTCTACACTGTAACAGTCTTCAGCATGTCTACATGTACCAGTCTTCAGCACGTCTACACTGTAACAGTCTTCAGCACGTCTACACTGTAACAGTCTTCAGCATGTCTACATGTACCAGTCTTCAGCATGTCTACATGTAACAGTCTTCAACATGTCTACACTGTAAGTCTTCAGCATGTCTACATGTAACAGTCTTCAGCATGTCTACATGTAACAGTCTCAGCATGTCTACACTGTAAGTCTTCAGCATGTCTACATGTAACAGGCTTCAGCATGTCTACATGTAACAGTCTTCAGCATGTCTACATGTACCACTTTTCAGCACGTCTACACTGTAACAGTCTTCAGGATGTCTACACTGTAACAGTCTTCAGCATGTCTACACTGTAAGTCTTCAGCATGTCTACATGTACCAGTCTTCAGCACGTCTACACTGTAACAGTCTCAGCATGTCTACACTGTAACAGTCTTCAGCATGTCTACACTGTAAGTCTTCAGCATGTCTACATGTAACAGACTTCAACATGTCTACACTGTAAGTCTTCAGCATGTCTACATGTAACTGTCTCAGCATGTCTACATGTAACAGTCTTCAGCATGTCTACATGTAACAGTCTCAACATGTCTACATGTAACAGTCTTCAGCATGTCTACATGTAACAGTCTTCAACATGTCTACACTGTAAGTATTCAGCATGTCTACATGTAACAGTCTCATCATGTCTACATGTAACGGTCTTCAGCATGTCTACATGTAACAGTCTTCAGCATGTCAACATCATAAGAGTCTTCAGCATGTCTACATGTAACAGTCTTCAGCATGTCTACATGTAACAGTCTTCAGCATGTCTACACTGTAAGTCTTCAGCATGTCAACATGTAACAGACTTCAACATGTCTACACTGTAAGTCTTCAGCATGTCTACATGTAACTGTCTCAGCATGTCTACATGTAACAGTCTTCAGCATGTCTACATGTAACAGTCTCAACATGTCTACATGTAACAGTCTTCAGCATGTCAACATCATAAGAGTCTTCAGCATGTCTACATGTAACAGTCTCAGCATGTCTACACTGTAAGTCTTCAGCATGTCTACATGTAACAGTCTTCAGCATGTCTACACTGTAAGTCTTTAGCATGTCTGCATGTAACAGTCTCATCATGTCTACATGTAACGGTCTTCAGCATGTTTACATGTAACAGTCTCAGCATGTCTACATGTAACAGTTTTCAGCATGTCAACATCTAACAGTCTTCAGCATGTCTACATGTAACAGTCTCAGCATGACTACATGTAACAGTCTTCAGCACGTCTACACTGTAACAGTCTTCAGCATGTCTACACTGTAACAGTCTTCAGCATGGCTACATGTACCAGTCTTCAGCACGTCTACACTGTAACAGTCTTCAGCATGTCTACACTGTAAGTCTTCAGCATGTCTTCAAGGAACAGTCTTCAGCATGTCTACATGTAACAGTCTTCAGCATGTCTACACTGTAAGTCTTCAGCATGTCTACATGTAACAGTCTTCAGCATGTCTACATGTAACAGTCTTCAGCATGTCTACACTGTAAGTTTTCAGCATGTCTACATGTAGCAGTCTTCAGCATGTCTACATGTAACAGTCTTCAGCATGTCTACATCGTAACAGTCTTCAGCATGTCTACATGTAACAGTCTCATTATGTCTACATGTAACGGTCTTCAGCATGTCTACATGTAACAGTCTCAGCATGTCTACATGTAACATTCTTCAGCATGTCAACATCATAACAGTCTTCAGCATGTCTACATGTAACAGTCTCAGCATGTCTACATGTAACGGTCTTCAGCATGTCTACATGTAACAATCTCAGCATGTCTACATGTAACAGTCTTCAGCACGTCTACACTGTAACAGTCTTCAGCATGTCTACACTGTAACAGTCTTCAGCATGTCTACATGTAACAGACTTCAACATGTCTACACTGTAAGTCTTCAGCATGTCTACATGTAACTGTCTCAGCATGTCTACATGTAACAGTCTTCAGCATGTCTACACTGTAACAGTCTTCAGCACGTCTACACTGTAACAGTCTTCAGCATGTCTACATGTACCAGTCTTCAGCATGTCTACATGTAACAGTCTTCAACATGTCTACACTGTAAGTCTTCAGCATGTCTACATGTAACAGTCTTCAGCATGTCTACATGTAACAGTCTCAGCATGTCTACCTGTAACAGTCTTAAGCATGTCTACACTGTAAGTCTTCAGCATGTCTACATGTAACAGTCTCAGCATGTCTACACTGTAAGTCTTCAGCATGTCTACATGTCACAGTCTTCAGCATGTCTACATGTAACATTCTTCAGCATGTCTACACTGTAACAGTCTTCAGCATGTCTACATGTAACAGTCTTCAGCATGTCTACATGTAACAGTCTTCAGCATGTCTACATATAACAGTCTCAGCATGTCTACATGTAACAGTCTTCAGCATGTCTATATGTAACAGTCTTCAGCATGTCTACACTGTACCAGTCTTCAGCATGTCTACATCGTAACGGTCTTCAGCATGTCTACATGTAACAGTCTTCAGCATGTCTACACTGTAACAGTCTTCAGCATGTCTACATGTAACAGTCTTCAGCACGTCTACACTGTAACAGTCTTCAGCATGTCTACACTGTAAGTCTTCAGCACGTCTACATATAACAGTCTTCAGCATGTCAACATCGTAACAGTCTTCAGCTATGTCTACATGTAACAGTCTTCAACATGTCTACACTGTAAGTCTTCAGCATGTCTACATGTAACAGTCTCAGCATGTCTACAAGTAACAGACCTCAACATGTCTACACTGTAAGTCTTCAGCATGTCCACAGGTAACAGTCTCAGCATGTCTACACTGTACCAGTCTTCAGCATGTCTACATCGTAACAGTCTTCAGCATGTCTACATGTAACAGTCTTCAGCATGTCTACACTGTAACAGTCTTCAGCATGTCTACATGTAACAGTCTTCAGCATGTCTACATGTAACAGTCTCAGCATGTCTACATGTAACAGTCTTCAACATGTCTACACTGTAAGTCTTCAGCATGTCTTCAAGGAACAGTCTTCAACATGTCTACCTGTACAAGTCTTCAGCATGTCTACATGTAACAGTCTTCAGCATGTCTACACTGTAAGTCTTCAGAATGTCTACATGTAACAGTCTTCAGCATGTCTACATGTACCAGTCTTCAGCACGTCTACACTGTAACAGTCTTCAGCATGTCTACACTGTAACAGTCTTCAGCATGTCTACACTGTAAGTCTTCAGCATGTCTACATTGTAACAGTCTTCAGTATGTCTACATGTACCAGTCTTCAGCACGTCTACACCGTAACAGTCTCAGCATGTCTACACTGTAACAGTCTTCAGCAAGTCTACACTGTAAGTCTTCAGCATGTCTACATGTAACTGTCTCAGCATGTCTACATGTAACAGTCTCAACATGTCTACATGTAACAGTCTTCAGCATGTCTACATGTAACAGTATTCAACATGTCTACACTGTAAGTCTTCAGCATGTCTACATGTAACAGTCTCATCATGTCTACATGTAACGGTCTTCAGCATGTCTACATGTAACAGTCTCAGCATGTCTACATGTAACAGTCTTCAGCATGTCAACATAATAAGAGTCTTCAGCATGTCTACATGTAACAGTCTCAGCATGTCTACACTGTAAGTCTTCAGCATGTCTACATGTAACAGTCTTCAGCATGTCTACACTGTAAGTCTTTAGCATGTCTACATGTAACAGTCTCATTATGTCTACATGTAACGGTCTTCAGCATGTCTACATGTAACAGTCTCAGCATGTCTACATGTAACATTCTTCAGCATGTCAACATCATAACAGTCTTCAGCATGTCTACATGTAACAGTCTCAGCATGTCTACATGTAACAGTCTCAGCATGTCTACATGTAACAGTCTTCAGCATGTCTACACTGTAACAGTCTTCAGCATGTCTACACTGTAACAGTCTTCAGCATGTCTACATGTACCAGTCTTCAGCACGTCTACACTGTAACAGTCTTCAGCACGTCTACACTGTAACAGTCTTCAGCATGTCTACATGTACCAGTCTTCAGCATGTCTACATGTAACAGTCTTCAACATGTCTACACTGTAAGTCTTCAGCATGTCTACATGTAACAGTCTTCAGCATGTCTACATGTAACAGTCTCAGCATGTCTACCTGTAACAGTCTTAAGCATGTCTACACTGTAAGTCTTCAGCATGTCTACATGTAACAGTCTCAGCATTTCTACACTGTAAGTCTTCAGCATGTCTACATGTCACAGTCTTCAGCATGTCTACATGTAACAGTCTTCAGCATGTCTACACTGTAACAGTCTTCAGCATGTCTACATGTAACAGTCTTCAGCATGTCTACATGTAACAGTCTTCAGCATGTCTACATCGTAACAGTGTTCAGCATGTCTACATGTAACAGTCTTCAGCATGTCTACATGTAACAGTCTTCAGCATGTCTACACTGTAAGTCTTCAGCATGTCTACATATAACAGTCTCAGCATGTCTACATGTAACAGTCTTCAGCATGTCTATATGTAACAGTCTTCAGCATGTCTACACTGTACCAGTCTTCAGCATGTCTACATCGTAACGGTCTTCAGCATGTCTACATGTAACAGTCTTCAGCATGTCTACACTGTAACAGTCTTCAGCATGTCTACATGTAACAGTCTTCAGCACGTCTACACTGTAACAGTCTTCAGCATGTCTACACTGTAAGTCTTCAGCATGTCTACATATAACAGTCTTCAGCATGTCTATATGTAACAGTCTTCAGCATGTCTACACTGTACCAGTCTTCAGCATGTGTACATCGTAACGGTCTTCAGCATGTCTACATGTAACAGTCTTCAGCATGTCTACACTGTAACAGTCTTCAGCATGTCTACATGTAACAGTCTTCAGCACGTCTACACTGTAACAGTCTTCAGCATGTCTACACTGTAAGTCTTCAGCACGTCTACATATAACAGTCTTCAGCATGTCAACATCGTAACAGTCTTCAGCTATGTCTACATGTAACAGTCTCAGCATGTCTACAAGTAACAGACCTCAACATGTCTACACTGTAAGTCTTCAGCATGTCTACAGGTAACAGTCTCAGCATGTCTACATGTAACAGTCTTCAGCATGTCTACATGTAACAGTCTTCAGCATGTCTACACTGTACCAGTCTTCAGCATGTCTACATCGTAACAGTCTTCAGCATGTCTACATGTAACAGTCTTCAGCATGTCTACACTGTAACAGTCTTCAGCATGTCTACATGTAACAGTCTTCAGCATGTCTACATGTAACAGTCTCAGCATGTCTACATGTAACAGTCTTCAACATGTCTACACTGTAAGTCTTCAGCATGTCTTCAAGGAACAGTCTTCAACATGTCTACCTGTACATGTCTTCAGCATGTCTACATGTAACAGTCTTCAGCATGTCTACACTGTAAGTCTTCAGCATGTCTACATGTAACAGTCTTCAGCATGTCTACATGTACCAGTCTTCAGCACGTCTACACTGTAACAGTCTTCAGCATGTCTACACTGTAACAGTCTTCAGCATGTCTACACTGTAAGTCTTCAGCATGTCTACATGTACCAGTCTTCAGCACGTCTACACTGTAACAGTCTCAGCATGTCTACACTGTAACAGTCTTCAGCATGTCTACACTGTAAGTCTTCAGCATGTCTACATGTAACATACTTCAACATGTCTACACTGTAAGTCTTCAGCATGTCTACATGTAACTGTCTCAGCATGCCTACATGTAACAGTCTTCTGCATGTCTACATGTAACAGTCTTCAAAATGTCTACACTGTAAGTCTTCAGCATGTCTACATGTAACAGTCTACAGCATGTCTACACTGTAAGTCTTCAGCATGTCTACATGTAACAGTCTCATCATATCTACATGTAACGGTCTTCAGCATGTCTACATGTAACAGTCTTCAGCATGTCAACATCATAAGAGTCTTCAGCATGTCTACATGTAACAGTCTCAGCATGTCTACACTGTAAGTCTTCAGCATGTCTACATGTAACAGTCTACAGCATGTCTACAGGTAACAGTCTTCAGCATGTCTACAGGTACCAGTCTTCAGCACGTCTAATTTGTAAGTCATCAGCATGTCTACATGTAACAGACTTCAGCATGTCTACATGTAACAGTATTCAGCATGTCTACATGTAACAGACTTCAGCATGTCTACACTGTAATTCTTCAGCATGTCTACACTGTAACAGTCTTCAGCATGTCTACATGTAACAGACTTCAGCATGTCTACATGTAACAGTATTCAGCATGTCTACATCGTAACAGTCTTCAGCATGTCTACATGTAACAGTCTTCAGCATGTCTACATGTAACAGTCTTCAGCATGTCTACATGTAACAGACCTCAACATGTCTACACTGTAAGTCTTCAGCTTGTCTACACTGTACCAGTCTTCAGCATGTCTACATCGTAACAGTCTTCAGCATGTCTACATGTAACAGTCTTCAGCATGTCTATACTGTAACAGTCTTCAGCATGTCTACATCGTAACAGTCTTCAGCATGTCTACACTGCAAGTCTTCAGCATGTCTACATGTAACAGTCTTCAGCATGTCTACATGTAACAGTGTTCAGCATGTCTACATGTAACAGTCTCAGCATGTCTACATGTAACAGTCTCAGCATGTCTACATGTAACAGTCTTCCGCATGTCTACATGTAACTGTCTCAGCATGTCTTCAAGGAACAGTCTTCAACATGTCTACATGTAACGGTCTTTAGCATGTCTACATGTAACAGTCTCAGCATGTCTACATGTAACAGTCTTCAGCATGTCTACACTGTAAGTCTTCAGCATGTCTACAGGTAACAGTCTCAGCATGACTACATGTAACAGTCTTCAGCATGTCTACATATAACAGTCTCAGCATGTCTACATGTAACAGTATTCAGCATGTCTACATGTACCAGTCTTCAGCATGTCTACATCGTAACAGTCTTCAGCATGTCTTCATGTAACAGTCTTCAGCATGTCTACACTGTAACAGTCTTCAGCATGTCTACATGTAACAGTCTTCAGCACGTCTACATGTAACAGTCTCAGCATGTCTACACTGTAAGTCTTCAGCATGTCTACACGTAACAGTCTCAGCATGTCTACACTGTAAGTCTTCAGCATGTCTTCAAGGAACAGTCTTCAACATGTCTACCTGTAAGTCTTCAGCATGTCTTCAAGGAACAGTCTTCAACATGTCTACCTGTACAAGTCTTCAGCATGTCTACATGTAACAGTCTTCAGCATGTCTACACTGTAAGTCTTCAGCATGTCTACATGTAACAGGCTTCAGCATGTCTACATGTAACAGTCTTCAGCATGTCTACATGTACCACTTTTCAGCACGTCTACACTGTAACAGTCTTCAGGATGTCTACACTGTAACAGTCTTCAGCATGTCTACACTGTAAGTCTTCAGCATGTCTACATGTACCAGTCTTCAGCACGTCTACACTGTAACAGTCTCAGCATGTCTACACTGTAACAGTCTTCAGCATGTCTACACTGTAAGTCTTCAGCATGTCTACATGTAACAGACTTCAACATGTCTACACTGTAAGTCTTCAGCATGTCTACATGTAACTGTCTCAACATGTCTACATGTAACAGTCTTCAGCATGTCAACATCATAAGAGTCTTCAGCATGTCTACATGTAACAGTCTCAGCATGTCTACACTGTAAGTCTTCAGCATGTCTACATGTAACAGTCTTCAGCATGTCTACACTGTAAGTCTTTAGCATGTCTGCATGTAACAGTCTCATCATGTCTACATGTAACGGTCTTCAGCATGTTTACATGTAACAGTCTCAGCATGTCTACATGTAACATTCTTCAGCATTTCAACATCATAACAGTCTTCAGCATGTCTACATGTAACAGTCTCAGCATGACTACATGTAACAGTCTTCAGCACGTATACACTGTAACAGTCTTCAGCATGTCTACACTGTAACAGTCTTCAGCATGTCTACATGTACCAGTCTTCAGCATGTCTACATGTAACAGTCTCAGCATGTCTACCTGTAACAGTCTTAAGCATGTCTACACTGTAAGTCTTCAGCATGTCTACATGTAACAGTCTCAGCATGTCTACACTGTAAGTCTTCAGCATGTCTACATGTCACAGTCTTCAGCATGTCTACATGTAACAGTCTTCAGCATGTCTACACTGTAACAGTCTTCAGCATGTCTACATGTAACAGTCTTCAGCATGTCTACATGTAACAGTCTGCAGCATGTCTACATCGTAACAGTGTTCAGCATGTCTACATGTAACAGTCTTCAGCATGTCTACATGTAACAGTCTTCAGCATGTCTACACTGTAAGTCTTCAGCATGTCTACAGGTAAAAGTCTCAGCATGACTACATGTAACAGTCTTCAGCATGTCTACATGTAACAGTCTCAGCATGACTACATGTAACAGTCTTCAGCACGTATACACTGTAACAGTCTTCAGCATGTCTACACTGTAACAGTCTTCAGCATGTCTACATGTACCAGTCTTCAGCACGTCTACACTGTAACAGTCTTCAGCATGTCTACATGTACCAGTCTTCAGCACGTCTACACTGTAACAGTCTTCAGCATGTCTACACTGTAAGTCTTCAGCATGTCTTCAAGGAACAGTCTTCAGCATGTCTACATGTAACAGTCTTCAGCATGTCTACACTGTAAGTCTTCAGCATGTCTACATGTAACAGTCTTCAGCATGTCTACATGTAACAGTCTTCAGCATGTCTACACTGTAAGTCTTCAGCATGTCTACATGTAACAGTCTTCAGCATGTCTACATGTAACAGTCTTCAGCATGTCTACATCGTAACAGTCTTCAGCATGTCTACATGTAACAGTCTCATTATGTCTACATGTAACGGTCTTCAGCATGTCTACATGTAACAGTCTCAGCATGTCTACATGTAACATTCTTCAGCATGTCAACATCATAACAGTCTTCAGCATGTCTACATGTAACAGTCTAAGCATGTCTACATGTAACGGTCTTCAGCATGTCTACATGTAACAATCTCAGCATGTCTACATGTAACAGTCTTCAGCACGTCTACACTGTAACAGTCTTCAGCATGTCTACACTGTAACAGTCTTCAGCATGTCTACATGTACCAGTCTTCAGCATGTCTACACTGTAACAGTCTTCAGCACGTCTACACTGTAACAGTCTTCAGCATGTCTACATGTACCAGTCTTCAGCATGTCTACATGTAACAGTCTTCAACATGTCTACACTGTAAGTCTTCAGCATGTCTACATGTAACAGTCTTCAGCATGTCTACATGTAACAGTCTCAGCATGTCTACCTGTAACAGTCTTAAGCATGTCTACACTGTAAGTCTTCAGCATGTCTACATGTAACAGTCTCAGCATGTCTACATGTAACAGTCTTCAGCATGTCAACATCATAAGAGTCTTCAGCATGTCTACATGTAACAGTCTCAGCATGTCTACACTGTAAGTCTTCAGCATGTCTACATGTAACAGTCTTCAGCATGTCTACACTGTAAGTCTTTAGCATGTCTACATGTAACAGTCTCATTATGTCTACATGTAACGGTCTTCAGCATGTCTACATGTAACAGTCTCAGCATGTCTACATGTAACATTCTTCAGCATGTCAACATCATAACAGTCTTCAGCATGTCTACATGTAACAGTCTCAGCATGTCTACATGTAACGGTCTTCAGCATGTCTACATGTAACAGTCTCAGCATGTCTACATGTAACAGTCTTCAGCACGTCTACACTGTAACAGTCTTCAGCATGTCTACACTGTAACAGTCTTCAGCATGTCTACATGTACCAGTCTTCAGCACGTCTACACTGTAACAGTCTTCAGCACGTCTACACTGTAACAGTCTTCAGCATGTCTACATGTACCAGTCTTCAGCATGTCTACATGTAACAGTCTCAGCATGTCTACCTGTAACAGTCTTAAGCATGTCTACACTGTAAGTCTTCAGCATGTCTACATGTAGCAGTCTCAGCATGTCTACACTGTAAGTCTTCAGCATGTCTACATGTCACAGTCTTCAGCATGTCTACATGTAACAGTCTTCAGCATGTCTACACTGTAACAGTCTTCAGCATGTCTACATGTAACAGTCTTCAGCATGTCTACATGTAACAGTCTTCAGCATGTCTACATCGTAACAGTGTTCAGCATGTCTACATGTAACAGTCTCCAGCATGTCTACATGTAACAGTCTTCAGCATGTCTACACTGTAAGTCTTCAGCATGTCTACAGGTAAAAGTCTCAGCATGACTACATGTAACAGTCTTCAGCATGTCTACATGTAACAGTCTCAGCATGACTACATGTAACAGTCTTCAGCACGTATACACTGTAACAGTCTTCAGCATGTCTACACTGTAACAGTCTTCAGCATGTCTACATGTACCAGTCTTCAGCACGTCTACACTGTAACAGTCTTCAGCATGTCTACATGTACCAGTCTTCAGCACGTCTACACTGTAACAGTCTTCAGCATGTCTACACTGTAAGTCTTCAGCATGTCTTCAAGGAACAGTCTTCAGCATGTCTACATGTAACAGTCTTCAGCATGTCTACACTGTAAGTCTTCAGCATGTCTACATGTAACAGTCTTCAGCATGTCTACATGTAACAGTCTTCAGCATGTCTACACTGTAAGTCTTCAGCATGTCTACATGTAACAGTCTTCAGCATGTCTACATGTAACAGTCTTCAGCATGTCTACATCGTAACAGTCTTCAGCATGTCTACATGTAACAGTCTCATTATGTCTACATGTAACGGTCTTCAGCATGTCTACATGTAACAGTCTCAGCATGTCTACATGTAACATTCTTCAGCATGTCAACATCATAACAGTCTTCAGCATGTCTACATGTAACAGTCTAAGCATGTCTACATGTAACGGTCTTCAGCATGTCTACATGTAACAATCTCAGCATGTCTACATGTAACAGTCTTCAGCACGTCTACACTGTAACAGTCTTCAGCATGTCTACACTGTAACAGTCTTCAGCATGTCTACATGTACCAGTCTTCAGCATGTCTACACTGTAACAGTCTTCAGCACGTCTACACTGTAACAGTCTTCGGCATGTCTACATGTACCAGTCTTCAGCATGTCTACATGTAACAGTCTTCAACATGTCTACACTGTAAGTCTTCAGCATGTCTACATGTAACAGTCTTCAGCATGTCTACATGTAACAGTCTCAGCATGTCTACCTGTAACAGTCTTAAGCATGTCTACACTGTAAGTCTTCAGCATGTCTACATGTAACAGTCTCAGCATGTCTACACTGTAATTCTTCAGCATGTCTACATGTCACAGTCTTCAGCATGTCTACATGTAACAGTCTTCAGCATGTCTACACTGTAACAGTCTTCAGCATGTCTGCATGTAACAGTCTTCAGCATGTCTACATGTAACAGTCTTCAGCATGTCTACACTGTAACAGTCTTCAGCATGTCTACATGTAACAGTATTCAGCACGTCTACACTGTAACAGTCTTCAGCATGTCTACACTGTAAGTCTTCAGCACGTCTACATATAACAGTCTTCAGCATGTCTTCAAGGAACAGTCTTCAACATGTCTACCTGTACAAGTCTTCAGCATGTCTACATGTAACAGTCTTCAGCATGTCTACACTGTAAGTCTTCAGCATGTCTACATGTAACAGTCTTCAGCATGTCTACATGTACCAGTCTTCAGCACGTCTACACTGTAACAGTCTTCAGCATGTCTACACTGTAACAGTCTTCAGCATGTCTACACTGTAAGTCTTCAGCATGTCTACATTGTAACAGTCTTCAGTATGTCTACATGTACCAGTCTTCAGCACGTCTACACCGTAACAGTCTCAGCATGTCTACACTGTAACAGTCTTCAGCATGTCTACACTGTAAGTCTTCAGCATGTCTACATGTAACAGACTTCAACATGTCTACACTGTAAGTCTTCAGCATGTCTACATGTAACTGTCTCAGCATGTCTACATGTAACAGTCTCAACATGTCTACATGTAACAGTCTTCAGCATGTCTACATGTAACAGTATTCAACATGTCTACACTGTAAGTCTTCAGCATGTCTACATGTAACAGTCTCATCATGTCTACATGTAACGGTCTTCAGCATGTCTACATGTAACAGTCTCAGCATGTCTACATGTAACAGTCTTCAGCATGTCAACATCATAAGAGTCTTCAGCATGTCTACATGTAACAGTCTCAGCATGTCTACACTGTAAGTCTTCAGCATGTCTACATGTAACAGTCTTCAGCATGTCTACACTGTAAGTCTTTAGCATGTCTACATGTAACAGTCTCATTATGTCTACATGTAACGGTCTTCAGCATGTCTACATGTAACAGTCTCAGCATGTCTACATGTAACATTCTTCAGCATGTCAACATCATAACAGTCTTCAGCATGTCTACATGTAACAGTCTCAGCATGTCTACATGTAACGGTCTTCAGCATGTCTACATGTAACAGTCTCAGCATGTCTACATGTAACAGTCTTCAGCACGTCTACACTGTAACAGTCTTCAGCATGTCTACACTGTAACAGTCTTCAGCATGTCTACATGTACCAGTCTTCAGCACGTCTACACTGTAACAGTCTTCAGCACGTCTACACTGTAACAGTCTTCAGCATGTCTACATGTACCAGTCTTCAGCATGTCTACATGTAACAGTCTCAGCATGTCTACCTGTAACAGTCTTAAGCATGTCTACACTGTAAGTCTTCAGCATGTCTACATGTAACAGTCTCAGCATGTCTACACTGTAAGTCTTCAGCATGTCTACATGTCACAGTCTTCAGCATGTCTACATGTAACAGTCTTCAGCATGTCTACACTGTAACAGTCTTCAGCATGTCTACATGTAACAGTCTTCAGCATGTCTACATGTAACAGTCTTCAGCATGTCTACATCGTAACAGTGTTCAGCATGTCTACATGTAACAGTCTTCAGCATGTCTACATGTAACAGTCTTCAGCATGTCTACACTGTAAGTCTTCAGCATGTCTACAGGTAAAAGTCTCAGCATGACTACATGTAACAGTCTTCAGCATGTCTACATATAACAGTCTCAGCATGTCTACATGTAACAGTCTTCAGCATGTCTATATGTAACAGTCTTCAGCATGTCTACACTGTACCAGTCTTCAGCATGTCTACATCGTAACGGTCTTCAGCATGTCTACATGTAACAGTCTTCAGCATGTCTACACTGTAACAGTCTTCAGCATGTCTACATGTAACAGTATTCAGCACGTCTACACTGTAACAGTCTTCAGCATGTCTACACTGTAAGTCTTCAGCACGTCTACATATAACAGTCTTCAGCATGTCAACATCGTAACAGTCTTCAGCTATGTCTACATGTAACAGTCTTCAACATGTCTACACTGTAAGTCTTCAGCATGTCTATATGTAACAGTCTCAGCATGTCTACAAGTAACAGACCTCAACATGTCTACACTGTAAGTCTTCAGCATGTCTACAGGTAACAGTCTCAGCATGTCTACATGTAACAGTCTTCAGCATGTCTACATGTAACAGTCTTCAGCATGTCTACACTGTACCAGTCTTCAGCATGTCTACATCGTAACAGTCTTCAGCATGTCTACATGTAACAGTCTTCAGCATGTCTACACTGTAACAGTCTTCAGCATGTCTACATGTAACAGTCTTCAGCATGTCTACATGTAACAGTCTCAGCATGTCTACATGTAACAGTCTTCAACATGTCTACACTGTAAGTCTTCAGCATGTCTTCAAGGAACAGTCTTCAACATGTCTACCTGTACAAGTCTTCAGCATGTCTACATGTAACAGTCTTCAGCATGTCTACACTGTAAGTCTTCAGCATGTCTACATGTAACAGTCTTCAGCATGTCTACATGTACCAGTCTTCAGCACGTCTACACTGTAACAGTCTTCAGCATGTCTACACTGTAACAGTCTTCAGCATGTCTACACTGTAAGTCTTCAGCATGTCTACATTGTAACAGTCTTCAGTATGTCTACATGTACCAGTCTTCAGCACGTCTACACCGTAACAGTCTCAGCATGTCTACACTGTAACAGTCTTCAGCATGTCTACACTGTAAGTCTTCAGCATGTCTACATGTAACAGACTTCAACATGTCTACACTGTAAGTCTTCAGCATGTCTACATGTAACTGTCTCAGCATGTCTACATGTAACAGTCTCAACATGTCTACATGTAACAGTCTTCAGCATGTCTACATGTAACAGTATTCAACATGTCTACACTGTAAGTCTTCAGCATGTCTACATGTAACAGTCTCATCATGTCTACATGTAACGGTCTTCAGCATGTCTACATGTAACAGTCTCAGCATGTCTACATGTAACAGTCTTCAGCATGTCAACATCATAAGAGTCTTCAGCATGTCTACATGTAACAGTCTCAGCATGTCTACACTGTAAGTCTTCAGCATGTCTACATGTAACAGTCTTCAGCATGTCTACACTGTAAGTCTTTAGCATGTCTACATGTAACAGTCTCATTATGTCTACATGTAACGGTCTTCAGCATGTCTACATGTAACAGTCTCAGCATGTCTACATGTAACATTCTTCAGCATGTCAACATCATAACAGTCTTCAGCATGTCTACATGTAACAGTCTCAGCATGTCTACATGTAACGGTCTTCAGCATGTCTACATGTAACAGTCTCAGCATGTCTACATGTAACAGTCTTCAGCACGTCTACACTGTAACAGTCTTCAGCATGTCTACACTGTAACAGTCTTCAGCATGTCTACATGTACCAGTCTTCAGCACGTCTACACTGTAACAGTCTTCAGCACGTCTACACTGTAACAGTCTTCAGCATGTCTACATGTACCAGTCTTCAGCATGTCTACATGTAACAGTCTCAGCATGTCTACCTGTAACAGTCTTAAGCATGTCTACACTGTAAGTCTTCAGCATGTCTACATGTAACAGTCTCAGCATGTCTACACTGTAAGTCTTCAGCATGTCTACATGTCACAGTCTTCAGCATGTCTACATGTAACAGTCTTCAGCATGTCTACACTGTAAGTCTTCAGCATGTCTTCAAGGAACAGTCTTCAACATGTCTACCTGTACAAGTCTTCAGCATGTCTACATGTAACAGTCTTCAGCATGTCTACACTGTAAGTCTTCAGCATGTCTACATGTAACAGTCTTCAGCATGTCTACATGTACCAGTCTTCAGCATGTCTACACTGTAAGTCTTCAGCACGTCTACATATAACAGTCTTCAGCATGTCAACATCGTAACAGTCTTCAGCTATGTCTACATGTAACAGTCTTCAACATGTCTACACTGTAAGTCTTCAGCATGTCTACATGTAACAGTCTCAGCATGTCTACAAGTAACAGACCTCAACATGTCTACACTGTAAGTCTTCAGCATGTCTACAGGTAACAGTCTCAGCATGTCTACATGTAACAGTCTCAGCATGTCTACACTGTAAGTCTTCAGCATGTCTACATGTAACAGTCTCAGCATGTCTACACTGTAAGTCTTCAGCATGTCTACATGTAACAGTCTTCAGCATGTCTACACTGTAACAGTCTTCAGCATGTCTACATGTAACAGTCTTCAGCATGTCTACATGTAACAGTCTTCAGCATGTCTACATCGTAACAGTGTTCAGCATGTCTACATGTAACAGTCTTCAGCATGTCTACATGTAACAGTCTTCAGCATGTCTACACTGTAAGTCTTCAGCATGTCTACAGGTAAAAGTCTCAGCATGACTACATGTAACAGTCTTCAGCATGTCTACATATAACAGTCTCAGCATGTCTACATGTAACAGTCTTCAGCATGTCTATATGTAACAGTCTTCAGCATGTCTACACTGTACCAGTCTTCAGCATGTCTACATCGTAACGGTCTTCAGCATGTCTACATGTAACAGTCTTCAGCATGTCTACACTGTAACAGTCTTCAGCATGTCTACATGTAACAGTCTTCAGCACGTGTACACTGTAACAGTCTTCAGCATGTCTACACTGTAAGTCTTCAGCATGTCTACAGGTAAAAGTCTCAGCATGACTACATGTAACAGTCTTCAGCATGTCTACATATAACAGTCTCAGCATGTCTACATGTAACAGTCTTCAGCATGTCTATATGTAACAGTCTTCAGCATGTCTACACTGTACCAGTCTTCAGCATGTCTACATCGTAACGGTCTTCAGCATGTCTACATGTAACAGTCTTCAGCATGTCTACACTGTAACAGTCTTCAGCATGTCTACATGTAACAGTCTTCAGCACGTCTACACTGTAACAGTCTTCAGCATGTCTACACTGTAAGTCTTCAGCACGTCTACATATAACAGTCTTCAGCATGTCAACATCGTAACAGTCTTCAGCTATGTCTACATGTAACAGTCTTCAACATGTCTACACTGTAAGTCTTCAGCATGTCTACATGTAACAGTCTCAGCATGTCTACAAGTAACAGACCTCAACATGTCTACACTGTAAGTCTTCAGCATGTCTACAGGTAACAGTCTCAGCATGTCTACATGTAACAGTCTTCAGCATGTCTACATGTAACAGTCTTCAGCATGTCTACACTGTACCAGTCTTCAGCATGTCTACATCGTAACAGTCTTCAGCATGTCTACATGTAACAGTCTTCAGCATGTCTACACTGTAACAGTCTTCAGCATGTCTACATGTAACAGTCTTCAGCATGTCTACATGTAACAGTCTCAGCATGTCTACATGTAACAGTCTTCAACATGTCTACACTGTAAGTCTTCAGCATGTCTTCAAGGAACAGTCTTCAACATGTCTACCTGTACAAGTCTTCAGCATGTCTACATGTAACAGTCTTCAGCATGTCTACACTGTAAGTCTTCAGCATGTCTACATGTAACAGTCTTCAGCATGTCTACATGTACCAGTCTTCAGCACGTCTACACTGTAACAGTCTTCAGCATGTCTACACTGTAACAGTCTTCAGCATGTCTACACTGTAAGTCTTCAGCATGTCTACATGTACCAGTCTTCAGCACGTCTACACTGTAACAGTCTCAGCATGTCTACACTGTAACAGTCTTCAGCATGTCTACACTGTAAGTCTTCAGCATGTCTACATGTAACTGTCTCAGCATGCCCACATGTAACAGTCTTCTGAATGTCTACATGTAACAGTCTTCAAAATGTCTACACTGTAAGTCTTCAGCATGTCTACATGTAACAGTCTACAGCATGTCTACACTGTAAGTCTTCAGCATGTCTACATGTAACAGTCTCATCATATCTACATATAACGGTCTTCAGCATGTCTACATGTAACAGTCTTCAGCATGTCAACATCATAAGAGTCTTCAGCATGTCTACATGTAACAGTCTCAGCATGTCTACACTGTAAGTCTTCAGCATGTCTACATGTAACAGTCTACAGCATATCTACACTGTAAGTCTTTAGCATGTCTACATGTAACAGTCTCATCATGTCTACATGTAACGGTCTTCAGCATGTCTACATGTAACAGTCTCAGCATGTCTACATGTAACAGTCTTCAGCATGTCAACATCATAACAGTCTTCAGCATGTCTACATGTAACAGTCTCAGCATGTCTACATGTACCAGTCTTCAGCACGTCTACACTGTAAGTCTTCAGCATGTCTACATGTAACAGACTTCAGCATGTCTACATGTAACAGTATTCAGCACGTCTACACTGTAAGTCTTCAGCATGTCTACATGTAACAGACTTCAGCATGTCTACATGTAACAGTATTCAGCATGTCTACATGTAACAGACTTCAGCATGTCTACACTGTAATTCTTCAGCATGTCTACACTGTAACAGTCTTCAGCATGTCTACATGTAACAGTATTCAGCATGTCTACATCGTAACAGTCTTCAGCATGTCTACATGTAACAGTCTTCAGCATGTCTACATCGTAACAGTCTTCAGCATGTCTACACTGCAAGTCTTCAGCATGTCTACATGTAACAGTCTTCAGCATGTCTACATGTAACAGTGTTCAGCATGTCTACATGTAACAGTCTCAGCATGTCTACATGTAACAGTCTCAGCATGTCTACATGTAACAGTCTTCAGCATGTCTACATGTAACTGTCTCAGCATGTCTTCAAGGAACAGTCTTCAACATGTCTACATGTAACGGTCTTCAGCATGTCTACATGTAACAGTCTCAGCATGTCTACATGTAACAGTCTTCAGCACGTCTACACTGTAACAGTCTTCAGCATGTCTACATGTAACAGTCTTCAGCATGTCTACATGTAACAGTCTCAGCATGTCTACACTGTAAGTCTTCAGCATGTCTACATTTAACAGTCTACAGCATGTATACACTGTAAGTCTTCAGCATGTCTACATGTACCAGTCTTCAACATATCTACACTGTAACAGTCTTCAGCATGTCTACACTATAACAGTCTTCAGCATGACTACATGTAACAGACTTCAGCATGTCTACACTGTAAGTCTTCAGCATGTCTACACTGTAACAGTCTTCAGCATGTCTACATGTAACAGACTTCAGCATGTCTACATGTAACAGTATTCAGCATGTCTACATCGTAACAGTCTTCAGCATGTCTACATGTAACAGTCTTCAGCATGTCTACATGTAACAGTCTTCAGCATGTCTACATGTAACAGACCTCAACATGTCTACACTGTAAGTCTTCAGCTTGTCTACAGGTAACAGTCTCAGCATGTCTACATGTAACGGTCTTCAGCATGTCTACATGTAACAGTCTCAGCATGTCTACATGTAACAGTCTTCAGCATGTCTACACTGTACCAGTCTTCAGCATGTCTACACTGTACCAGTCTTCAGCATGTCTACATCGTAACAGTCTTCAGCATGTCTACACTGCAAGTCTTCAGCATGTCTACATGTAACAGTCTTCAGCATGTCTACATGTAACAGTGTTCAGCATGTCTACATGTAACAGTCTCAGCATGTCTACACTGTAATTCTTCAGCATGTCTACACTGTAACAGTCTTCAGCATGTCTACATGTAACAGTATTCAGCATGTCTACATCGTAACAGTCTTCAGCATGTCTACATGTAACAGTCTTCAGCATGTCTACATGTAACAGTCTTCAGCATGTCTACATGTAACAGACCTCAACATGTCTACACTGTAAGTCTTCAGCTTGTCTACACTGTACCAGTCTTCAGCATGTCTACATCGTAACAGTCTTCAGCATGTCTACATGTAACAGTCTTCAGCATGTCTATACTGTAACAGTCTTCAGCATGTCTACATCGTAACAGTCTTCAGCATGTCTACACTGCAAGTCTTCAGCATGTCTACATGTAACAGTCTTCAGCATGTCTACATGTAACAGTGTTCAGCATGTCTACATGTAACAGTCTCAGCATGTCTACATGTAACAGTCTCAGCATGTCTACATGTAACAGTCTTCAGCATGTCTACATGTAACTGTCTCAGCATGTCTTCAAGGAACAGTCTTCAACATGTCTACATGTAACGGTCTTCAGCATGTCTACATGTAACAGTCTCAGCATGTCTACATGTAACAGTCTTCAGCACGTCTACACTGTAACAGTCTTCAGCATGTCTACATGTAACAGTCTTCAGCATGTCTACATGTAACAGTCTCAGCATGTCTACACTGTAAGTCTTCAGCATGTCTACATTTAACAGTCTACAGCATGTATACACTGTAAGTCTTCAGCATGTCTACATGTACCAGTCTTCAACATATCTACACTGTAACAGTCTTCAGCATGTCTACACTATAACAGTCTTCAGCATGACTACATGTAACAGACTTCAGCATGTCTACACTGTAAGTCTTCAGCATGTCTACACTGTAACAGTCTTCAGCATGTCTACATGTAACAGACTTCAGCATGTCTACATGTAACAGTATTCAGCATGTCTACATCGTAACAGTCTTCAGCATGTCTACATGTAACAGTCTTCAGCATGTCTACATGTAACAGTCTTCAGCATGTCTACATGTAACAGACCTCAACATGTCTACACTGTAAGTCTTCAGCTTGTCTACAGGTAACAGTCTCAGCATGTCTACATGTAACGGTCTTCAGCATGTCTACATGTAACAGTCTCAGCATGTCTACATGTAACAGTCTTCAGCATGTCTACACTGTACCAGTCTTCAGCATGTCTACACTGTACCAGTCTTCAGCATGTCTACATCGTAACAGTCTTCAGCATGTCTACACTGCAAGTCTTCAGCATGTCTACATGTAACAGTCTTCAGCATGTCTACATGTAACAGTGTTCAGCATGTCTACATGTAACAGTCTCAGCATGTCTACATGTAACAGTCTCAGCATGTCTACATGTAACAGTCTCCAGCATGTCTACATGTAACAGTCTCAGCATGTCTACATGTAACAGTCTTCAGCACGTCTACACTGTAACAGTCTTCAGCATGTCTACATGTAACAGTCTTCAGCATGTCTACATGTAACAGTCTCAGCATGTCTACACTGTAAGTCTTCAGCATGTCTACATGTAACAGTCTACAGCATGTCTACACTGTAAGTCTTCAGCATGTCTACATGTACCAGTCTTCAACATATCTACACTGTAACAGTCTTCAGCATGTCTACACTGTAACAGTCTTCAGCATGTCTACACTGTAAGTCTTCAGCATTACTACATGTAACAGACTTCAACATGTCTACACTGTAAGTCTTCAGCATGTCTACATGTAACAGACTTCAACATGTCTACACTGTAAGTCTTCAGCATGTCTACATGTAACAGTCTCAGCATGTCTACATGTAACAGTCTTCAGCATGTCTACATGTACCAGTCTTCAGCATGTCTTCACTGTAACAGTCTTCAACATGTCTACATGTAACAGTCTTTAGCATGTCTACATGCAACAGTCTTCAGCAAGTCTATACTGTAACAGTCTTCAGCATGTTTACACTGTAACAGTCTTCAGCATGTCTACACTGTACCAGTCTTCAGCATGTCTACATCGTAACAGTCTTCAGCATGTCTACATGTAACAGTCTTCAGCATGTCTACACTGTAACAGTCTTCAGCATGTCTACATGTAACAGTCTTCAGCATGTCTACATGTAACAGTCTCAGCATGTCTACATGTAACAGTCTTCAACATGTCTACACTGTAAGTATACAGCATGTCTTCAAGGAACAGTCTTCAACATGTCTACATGTAACAGTCTCAGCATGTCTACATGTAACAGTCTTAAGCACGTCTACACTGTAACAGTCTCAGCATGTCTACACTGTAACAGTCTTCAGCATGTCTACATGTACCAGTCTTCAGCATGTCTACATGTAACAGTCTTCAGCATGTCTACATGTAACAGTCTCAGCATGTCTACACTGTAAGTCTTCAGCATGTCTACATGTAACAGTCTACAGCATGTCTACACTGTAAGTCTTCAGCATGTCTACATGTACCAGTCTTCAACATATCTACACTGTAACAGTCTTCAGCATGTCTACACTGTAAGTCTTCAGCATGTCTATATGTACCAGACTTCAACATGTCTACACTGTAAGTCTTCAGCATGTCTACATGTAACAGACTTCAACATGTCTACACTGTAAGTCTTCAGCATGTCTACATGTAACAGTCTCAGCATGTCTACATGTAACAGTCTTCAGCATGTCTACATGTACCAGTCTTCAGCATGTCTTCACTGTAACAGTCTTCAACATGTCTACATGTAACAGTCTTCAGCACGTCTACACTGTAACAGTCTTCAGCATGTCTACACTGTAAGTCTTCAGCACGTCTACATGTAACAGTCTTCAGAATGTCAACATCGTAACAGTCTTCAGCATGTCTACATGTAACAGTCTCAGCATGTCTACCTGTAACAGTCTTCAACATGTCTACACTATAAGTCTTCAGCATGTCTACACTGTAAGTCTTCAGCATGTCTACATGTAACAGTCTCAGCATGTCTACATGTAACAGTCTTCAGCACGTCTACACTGTAACAGTCTCAGCATGTCTACCTGTAACAGTCTTCAACATGTCTACACTGTAAGTCTTCAGCATGTCTACACTGTAAGTCTTCAGCATGTCTACATGTAACAGTCTCAGCATGTCTACACTGTAAGTCTTCAGCATGTCTACATGTAACAGTCTTCAGCATGTCTACACTGTAACAGTCTTCAGCATGTCTACATGTAACAGTCTTCAGCATGTCTACATGTAACAGTCTTCAGCATGTCTACATCGTAACAGTCTTCAGCATGTCTACATGTAACAGTCTTCAGCATGTCTACATGTAACAGTCTTCAGCATGTCTACACTGTAAGTCTTCAGCATGTCTACAGGTAACAGTCTTCAACATGTCTACACTGTAAGTCTTCAGCATGTCTACACTGTAAGTCTTCAGCATGTCTACATGTAACAGTCTCAGCATGTCTACACTGTAAGTCTTCAGCATGTCTACATGTCACAGTCTTCAGCATGTCTACATGTAACAGTCTTCAGCATGTCTACACTGTAACAGTCTTCAGCATGTCTACATGTAACAGTCTTCAGCATGTCTACATGTAACAGTCTTCAGCATGTCTACATCGTAACAGTCTTCAGCATGTCTACATGTAACAGTCTTCAGCATGTCTACATGTAACAGTCTTCAGCATGTCTACACTGTAAGTCTTCAGCATGTCTACAGGTAACAGTCTCAGCATGACTACATGTAACAGTCTTCAGCATGTCTACATATAACAGTCTCAGCATGTCTACATGTAACAGTCTTCAGCATGTCTACACTGTAACAGTCTTCAGCATGTCTACATGTCACAGTCTTCAGCATGTCTACATGTAACAGTCTTCAGCATGTCTACACTGTAACAGTCTTCAGCATGTCTACATGTAACAGTCTTCAGCATGTCTACATGTAACAGTCTTCAGCATGTCTACATCGTAACAGTCTTCAGCATGTCTACATGTAACAGTCTTCAGCATGTCTACATGTAACAGTCTTCAGCATGTCTACACTGTAAGTCTTCAGCATGTCTACAGGTAACAGTCTCAGCATGACTACATGTAACAGTCTTCAGCATGTCTACATATAACAGTCTCAGCATGTCTACATGTAACAGTCTTCAGCATGTCTACACTGTAAGTCTTCAGCATGTCTACATGTAAAAGTCTTCAGCATGTCTACATGTAACAGTCTTCAGCATGTCTACACTGTAACAGTCTTCAGCATGTCAACATCGTAACAGTCTTCAGCATGTCTACACTGTACGTCTTCAGCATGTCTACATGTAACAGTCTCAGCATGTCTACATGTAACAGTCTTCAACATGTCTACACTGTAAGTCTTCAGCATGTCTACACTGTACGTCTTCAGCATGTCTACATGTAACAGTCTCAGCATGTCTACATGTAACATTCTTCAACATGTCTACACTGTAAGTCTTCAGCATGTCTACACAGTAAGTCGTCAGCATGTCTACATGTAACAGTCTCAGCATGTCTACATGTAACAGTCTCAGCATGTCTACATGTAACAGTTTCAGCATGTCTACATTTAACAGTCTTCAGCATGTCTACATGTAACAGTCTTCAGCATGTCTACACTGTACCAGTCTTCAGCATGTCTACATCGTAACAGTCTTCAGCATGTCTACATGTAACAGTCTTCAGCATGTCTACACTGTAACAGTCTTCAGCATGTCTACATCGTAACAGTCTTCAGCATGTCTACACTGCAAGTCTTCAGCATGTCTACATGTAACAGTCTTCAGCATGTCTACATGTAACAGTCTTCAGCATGTCTACATGTAACAGTCTCAGCATGTCTACATGTAACAGTCTTCAACATGTCTACACTGTAAGTCTTCAGCTTGTCTACACAGTACGTCGTCAGCATGTCTACATGTAACAGTCTCAGCATGTCTACATGTAACAGTCTCAGCATGTCTACATGTAACAGTCTTCAACATGTCTACACTGTAAGTATACAGCATGTCTTCAAGGAACAGTCTTCAACATGTCTACATGTAACAGTCTCAGCATGTCTACATGTAACAGTCTTAAGCACATCTGCACTGTAACAGTCTCAGCATGTCTACACTGTAACAGTCTTCAGCATGTCTACATGTACCAGTCTTCAGCATGTCTACATGTAACAGTCTTCAGCATGTCTACATGTAACAGTCTCAGCATGTCTACACTGTAAGTCTTCAGCATGTCTACATGTAACAGTCTACAGCATGTCTACACTGTAAGTCTTCAGCATGTCTACATGTACCAGTCTTCAACATATCTACACTGTAACAGTCTTCAGCATGTCTACACTGTAAGTCTTCAGCATGTCTATATGTACCAGACTTCAACAGGTCTACACTGTAAGTCTTCAGCATGTCTACATGTAACAGACTTCAACATGTCTACACTGTAAGTCTTCAGCATGTCTACATGTAACAGTCTCAGCATGTCTACATGTAACAGTCTTCAGCATGTCTACATGTACCAGTCTTCAGCATGTCTTCACTGTAACAGTCTTCAACATGTCTACATGTAACAGTCTTCAGCACGTCTACACTGTAACAGTCTTCAGCATGTCTACACTGTAAGTCTTCAGCACGTCTACATGTAACAGTGTTCAGAATGTCAACATCGTAACAGTCTTCAGCATGTCTACATGTAACAGTCTCAGCATGTCTACCTGTAACAGTCTTCAACATGTCTACACTATAAGTCTTCAGCATGTCTACACTGTAAGTCTTCAGCATGTCTACATGTAACAGTCTCAGCATGTCTACATGTAACAGTCTTCAGCACGTCTACACTGTAACAGTCTCAGCATGTCTACATGTAACAGTCTCATCATGTCTAAATCAAATCAAATCAAATCAAATCAAATGTATTTATATAGCCCTTCGTACATCAGCTGATATCTCAAAGTGCTGTACAGAAACCCAGCCTAAAACCCCAAACAGCAAGCAATGCAGGTGTAGAAGCACGGTGGCTAGGAAAAACTCCCTAGAAAGGCCAAAACCTAGGAAGAAACCTAGAGAGGAACCAGGCTATGTGGGGTGGCCAGTCCTCTTCTGGCTGTGCCGGGTGGAGATTATAACAGAACATGGCCAAGATGTTCAAATGTTCATAAATGACCAGCATGGTCGAATAATATTAAGGCAGAACAGTTGAAACTGGAGCAGCAGCACAGCCAGGTGGACTGGGGACAGCAAGGAGTCATCATGTCAGGTAGTCCTGGGGCATGGTCCTAGGGCTCAGGTCCTCCGAGAGAGAGAAAGAGAGAAGGAGAGAATTAGAGAACGCACACCTAGATTCACACAGGACACCGAATAGGACAGGAGAAGTACTCCAGATATAACAAACTGACCCTAGCCCCCCGACACAAACTACTACTGCAGCATAAATACTGGAGGCTGAGACAGGAGGGGTCAGGAGACACTGTGGCCCACTCCGAGGACACCCCCGGACATGTAACGGTGTAACGTGTACATCTACATGTAACGGTCTTCAGCATGTCTACACTGTAAGTCTTTAGCATGTCTACATGTAACAGTCTCATCATGTCTACATGTAACAGTCTTCAGCATGTCAACATCATAACAGTCTTCAGCATGTCTACATGTAACAGTCTCAGCATGTCTACATGTAACGGTCTTCAGCACGTCTACACTGTAACAGTCTTCAGCATGTCTACACTGTAACAGTCTTCAGCATGTCTACATGTACCGGTCTTCAGCACGTCTACACTGTAACAGTCTTCAGCATGTCTACACTGTAAGTCTTCAGCACGTCTACATGTAACAGTCTTCAGCATGTCAACATCGTAACAGTCTTCAGCATGTCTACTTGTAACAGTCTCAGCATGTCTACCTGTAACAGTCTACAACATGTCTACACTATAAGTATTCAGCATGTCTACACTGTAAGTCTTCAGCATGTCTACATGTAACAGTCTCAGCATGTCTACATGTAACAGTCTTCAGCACATCTACACTGTAACAGTCTCAGCATGTCTACCTGTAACAGTCTTCAACATGTCTACACTGTAAGTCTTCAGCATGTCTACACTGTAAGTCTTCAGCATGTCTACATGTAACAGTCTCAGCATGTCTACACTGTAAGTCTTCAGCATGTCTACATGTCACAGTCTTCAGCATGTCTACATGTAACAGTCTTCAGCATGTCTACACTGTAACAGTCTTCAGCATGTCTACATGTAACAGTCTTCAGCATGACTACATCGTAACAGTCTTCAGCATGTCTACATGTAACAGTCTTCAGCATGTCTACATATAACAGTCTTCAGCATGTCTACACTGTAAGTCTTCAGCATGTCTACAGGTAACAGTCTCAGCATGACTACATGTAACAGTCTTCAGCATGTCTACATATAGCAGTCTCAGCATGTCTACATGTAACAGTCTTCAGCATGTCTACACTGTAAGTCTTCAGCATGTCTACATGTAAAAGTCTTCAGCATGTCTACATGTAACAGTCTTCAGCATGTCTACACTGTAACAGTCTTCAGCATGTCAACATCGTAACAGTCTTCAGCATGTCTACACTGTACGTCTTCAGCATGTCTACATGTAACAGTCTCAGCATGTCTACATGTAACAGTCTTCAACATGTCTACACTGTAAGTCTTCAGCATGTCTACACTGTACGTCTTCAGCATGTCTACATGTAACAGTCTCAGCATGTCTACATGTAACATTCTTCAACATGTCTACACTGTAAGTCTTCAGCATGTCTACACAGTAAGTCGTCAGCATGTCTACATGTAACAGTCTCAGCATGTCTACATGTAACAGTCTCAGCATGTCTACATGTAACAGTTTCAGCATGTCTACATTTAACAGTCTTCAGCATGTCTACATGTAACAGTCTTCAGCATGTCTACACTGTACCAGTCTTCAGCATGTCTACATCGTAACAGTCTTCAGCATGTCTACATGTAACAGTCTTCAGCATGTCTACACTGTAACAGTCTTCAGCATGTCTACATCGTAACAGTCTTCAGCATGTCTACACTGCAAGTCTTCAGCATGTCTACATGTAACAGTCTTCAGCATGTCTACATGTAACAGTCTTCAGCATGTCTACATGTAACAGTCTCAGCATGTCTACATGTAACAGTCTTCAACATGTCTACACTGTAAGTCTTCAGCTTGTCTACACAGTAAGTCGTCAGCATGTCTACATGTAACAGTCTCAGCATGTCTACATGTAACAGTCTCAGCATGTCTACATGTAACAGTCTTCAACATGTCTACACTGTAAGTATACAGCATGTCTTCAAGGAACAGTCTTCAACATGTCTACATGTAACAGTCTCAGCATGTCTACATGTAACAGTCTTAAGCACGTCTACACTGTAACAGTCTCAGCATGTCTACACTGTAACAGTCTTCAGCATGTCTACATGTACCAGTCTTCAGCATGTCTACATGTAACAGTCTTCAGCATGTCTACATGTAACAGTCTCAGCATGTCTACACTGTAAGTCTTCAGCATGTCTACATGTAACAGTCTACAGCATGTCTACACTGTAAGTCTTCAGCATGTCTACATGTACCAGTCTTCAACATATCTACACTGTAACAGTCTTCAGCATGTCTACACTGTAAGTCTTCAGCATGTCTATATGTACCAGACTTCAACATGTCTACACTGTAAGTCTTCAGCATGTCTACATGTAACAGACTTCAACATGTCTACACTGTAAGTCTTCAGCATGTCTACATGTAACAGTCTCAGCATGTCTACATGTAACAGTCTTCAGCATGTCTACATGTACCAGTCTTCAGCATGTCTTCACTGTAACAGTCTTCAACATGTCTACATGTAACAGTCTTCAGCACGTCTACACTGTAACAGTCTTCAGCATGTCTACACTGTAAGTCTTCAGCACGTCTACATGTAACAGTCTTCAGAATACTACTTCCGGCGCCGACAGAGATGGCCGCCTCGCTTCGCGTTCCTAGGAAACTATGCAGTTTTTTGTTTTTTTACGTGTTATTTCTTACATTAGTACCCCAGGTCATCTTAGGTTTCATTACATACAGTCGAGAAGAACTACTGAATATAAGATCAGCATCAACTCACCATCAGTACGACCAAGAATATGTTTTTCGCGACGCGGATCCTGTGTTCTGCCTTACAAACAGGACAACTGAGTGGATCCTATGCAGCGACCCAAAAAAACGACTCCGAAAGAGAGGGAAACGAGGCGGTCTTCTGGTCAGACTCCGGAGACGGGCACAGCGCGCACCACTCCCTAGCATTCTTCTTGCCAATGTCCAGTCTCTTGACAACAAGGTTGATGAAATCCGAGCAAGGGTAGCATTCCAGAGGGACATCAGAGACTGTAACGTTCTTTGCTTCACGGAAACGTGGCTTACTGGAGAGACGCAATCCGAAGCGGTGCAGCCAACAGGTTTCTCCACGCATCGCGCAGACAGGAAAAAACATCTTTCTGGTAAAAAGAGGGGCGAGGGCGTATGCCTTATGACTAACGTGACATGGTGCGATGAAAGAAACATACAGGAACTCAAATCCTTCTGTTCACCTGATTTAGAATTCCTCACAATCAAATGTAGACCGCATTATCTACCAAGAGAATTCTCTTCGATTATAATCACAGCCGTATATATCCCCCCCCAAGCAGACACATCGATGGCTCTGAACGAACTTTATTTAACTCTCTGCAAACTGGAAACAATTTATCCGGAGGCTGCATTCATTGTAGCTGGGGATTTTAACAAGGCTAATCTGAAAACAAGACTCCCCAAATTTTATCAGCATATCGATTGCGCAACCAGGGGAGGAAAGACCTTGGACCATTGTTACTCTAACTTCCGCGACGCATATAAGGCCCTGCCCCGCCCCCCTTTCGGAAAAGCTGACCACGACTCCATTTTGTTGATCCCTGCCTACAGACAGAAACTAAAACAAGAGGCTCCCACGCTGAGGTCTGTCCAACGCTGGTCCGACCAAGCTGACTCCACACTCCAAGACTGCTTCCATCACGTGGACTGGGAGATGTTTCGTATTGCGTCAGATAACAACATTGACGAATACGCTGATTCGGTGTGCGAGTTCATTAGAACGTGCGTTGAAGATGTCGTTCCCATAGCAACGATTAAAACATTCCCTAACCAGAAACCGTGGATTGATGGCAGCATTCGTGTGAAACTGAAAGCGCGAACCACTGCTTTTAATCAGGGCAAGGTGTCTGGTAACATGACCGAATACAAACAGTGCAGCTATTCCCTCCGCAAGGCTATCAAACAAGCTAAGCGCCAGTACAGAGACAAAGTAGAATCTCAATTCAACGGCTCAGACACAAGAGGCATGTGGCAGGGTCTACAGTCAATCACGGACTACAGGAAGAAACCCAGCCCAGTCACGGACCAGGATGTCTTGCTCCCAGGCAGACTAAATAACTTTTTTGCCCGCTTTGAGGACAATACAGTGCCACTGACACGGCCTGCAACGAAAACATGCGGTCTCTCCTTCACTGCAGCCGAGGTGAGTAAGACATTTAAACGTGTTAACCCTCGCAAGGCTGCAGGCCCAGATGGCATCCCCAGCCGCGCCCTCAGAGCATGCGCAGACCAGCTGGCCGGTGTGTTTACGGACATATTCAATCAATCCCTATACCAGTCTGCTGTTCCCACATGCTTCAAGAGGGCCACCATTGTTCCTGTTCCCAAGAAAGCTAAGGTAACTGAGCTAAATGACTACCGCCCCGTAGCACTCACATCCGTCATCATGAAGTGCTTTGAGAGACTAGTCAAGGACCATATCACCTCCACCCTACCTGACACCCTAGACCCACTCCAATTTGCTTACCGCCCAAATAGGTCCACAGACGATGCAATCTCAACCACACTGCACACTGCCCTAACCCATCTGGACAAGAGGAATACCTATGTGAGAATGCTGTTCATCGACTACAGCTCGGCATTCAACACCATAGTACCCTCCAAGCTCGTCATCAAGCTCGAGACCCTGGGTCTCGACCCCGCCCTGTGCAACTGGGTACTGGACTTCCTGACGGGCCGCCCCCAGGTGGTGAGGGTAGGCAACAACATCTCCTCCCCGCTGATCCTCAACACTGGGGCCCACAAGGTTGCGTTCTGAGCCCTCTCCTGTACTCCCTGTTCACCCACGACTGCGTGGCCACGCACGCCTCCAACTCAATCATCAAGTTTGCGGACGACACAACAGTGGTAGGCTTGATTACCAACAACGATGAGACGGCCTACAGGGAGGAGGTGAGGGCCCTCGGAGTGTGGTGTCAGGAAAACAACCTCACACTCAACGTCAACAAAACTAAGGAGATGATTGTGGACTTCAGGAAACAGCAGAGGGAACACCCCCCTATCCACATCGATGGAACAGTAGTGGAGAGGGTAGCAAGTTTTAAGTTCCTCGGCATACACATCACAGACAAACTGAATTGGTCCACTCACACAGACAGCATCGTGAAGAAGGCGCAGCAGCGCCTCTTCAACCTCAGGAGGCTGAAGAAATTCGGCTTGTCACCAAAAGCACTCACAAACTTCTACAGATGCACAATCGAGAGCATCCTGGCGGGCTGTATCACCGCCTGGTATGGCAACTGCACCGCCCTCAACCGTAAGGCTCTCCAGAGGGTAGTGAGGTCTGCACAACGCATCACCGGGGGCAAACTACCTGCCCTCCAGGACACCTACACCACCCGATGTCACAGGAAGGCCATAAAGATCATCAAGGACATCAACCACCCGAGCCACTGCCTGTTCACCCCGCTATCATCCAGAAGGCGAGGTCAGTACAGGTGCATCAAAGCTGGGACCGAGAGACTGAAAAACAGCTTCTATCTCAAGGCCATCAGACTGTTAAACAGCCACCACTAACACTGAGTGGCTGCTGCCAACACACTGACACTGACTCAACTCCAGCCACTTTAATAATGGGAATTGATGGGAAATGATGTAAATATATCACTAGCCACTTTAAACAATGCTACCTTATATAAATGTTACTTACCCTACATTATTCATCTCATACGCATACGTATATACTGTACTCTATATCATCGACGGTATCCTTATGTAATACATGTATCACTAGCCACTTTATACTATACTATGCCACTTTGTTTACATACTCATCTCATTTGTACATACTGTACCCGATACCATCTACTGTATCTTGCCTATGCTGCTCTGTACCATCACTCATTCATATATCCTTATGTACATATTCTTTATCCCCTTACACTGTGTATAAGACAGTAGTTTTGGAATTGTTAGTTAGATTACTTGTTATTACTGCATTGTCGGAACTAGAAGCACAAGCATTTCGCTACACTCGCATTAACATCTGCTAACCATGTGTATGTGACAAATAAAATTTGATTTGATTTGATTTGATTTGATTTGAGAATGTCAACATCGTAACAGTCTTCAGCATGTCTACATGTAACAGTCTCAGCATGTCTACCTGTAACAGTCTTCAACATGTCTACACTATAAGTCTTCAGCATGTCTACACTGTAAGTCTTCAGCATGTCTACATGTAACAGTCTCAGCATGTCTACATGTAACAGTCTTCAGCACGTCTACACTGTAACAGTCTCAGCATGTCTACCTGTAACAGTCTTCAACATGTCTACACTGTAAGTCTTCAGCATGTCTACACTGTAAGTCTTCAGCATGTCTACATGTAACAGTCTCAGCATGTCTACACTGTAAGTCTTCAGCATGTCTACATGTCACAGTCTTCAGCATGTCTACATGTAACAGTCTTCAGCATGTCTACACTGTAACAGTCTTCAGCATGTCTACATGTAACAGTCTTCAGCATGTCTACATGTAACAGTCTTCAGCATGTCTACATCGTAACAGTCTTCAGCATGTCTACATGTAACAGTCTTCAGCATGTCTACATGTAACAGTCTTCAGCATGTCTACACTGTAAGTCTTCAGCATGTCTACAGGTAACAGTCTTCAACATGTCTACACTGTAAGTCTTCAGCATGTCTACACTGTAAGTCTTCAGCATGTCTACATGTAACAGTCTCAGCATGTCTACACTGTAAGTCTTCAGCATGTCTACATGTCACAGTCTTCAGCATGTCTACATGTAACAGTCTTCAGCATGTCTACACTGTAACAGTCTTCAGCATGTCTACATGTAACAGTCTTCAGCATGTCTACATGTAACAGTCTTCAGCATGTCTACATCGTAACAGTCTTCAGCATGTCTACATGTAACAGTCTTCAGCATGTCTACATGTAACAGTCTTCAGCATGTCTACACTGTAAGTCTTCAGCATGTCTACAGGTAACAGTCTCAGCATGACTACATGTAACAGTCTTCAGCATGTCTACATATAACAGTCTCAGCATGTCTACATGTAACAGTCTTCAGCATGTCTACACTGTAACAGTTTTCAGCATGTCTACATGTCACAGTCTTCAGCATGTCTACATGTAACAGTCTTCAGCATGTCTACACTGTAACAGTCTTCAGCATGTCTACATGTAACAGTCTTCAGCATGTCTACATGTAACAGTCTTCAGCATGTCTACATCGTAACAGTCTTCAGCATGTCTACATGTAACAGTCTTCAGCATGTCTACATGTAACAGTCTTCAGCATGTCTACACTGTAAGTCTTCAGCATGTCTACAGGTAACAGTCTCAGCATGACTACATGTAACAGTCTTCAGCATGTCTACATATAACAGTCTCAGCATGTCTACATGTAACAGTCTTCAGCATGTCTACACTGTAAGTCTTCAGCATGTCTACATGTAAAAGTCTTCAGCATGTCTACATGTAACAGTCTTCAGCATGTCTACACTGTAACAGTCTTCAGCATGTCAACATCGTAACAGTCTTCAGCATGTCTACACTGTACGTCTTCAGCATGTCTACATGTAACAGTCTCAGCATGTCTACATGTAACAGTCTTCAACATGTCTACACTGTAAGTCTTCAGCATGTCTACACTGTACGTCTTCAGCATGTCTACATGTAACAGTCTCAGCATGTCTACATGTAACATTCTTCAACATGTCTACACTGTAAGTCTTCAGCATGTCTACACAGTAAGTCGTCAGCATGTCTACATGTAACAGTCTCAGCATGTCTACATGTAACAGTCTCAGCATGTCTACATGTAACAGTTTCAGCATGTCTACATTTAACAGTCTTCAGCATGTCTACATGTAACAGTCTTCAGCATGTCTACACTGTACCAGTCTTCAGCATGTCTACATCGTAACAGTCTTCAGCATGTCTACATGTAACAGTCTTCAGCATGTCTACACTGTAACAGTCTTCAGCATGTCTACATCGTAACAGTCTTCAGCATGTCTACACTGCAAGTCTTCAGCATGTCTACATGTAACAGTCTTCAGCATGTCTACATGTAACAGTCTTCAGCATGTCTACATGTAACAGTCTCAGCATGTCTACATGTAACAGTCTTCAACATGTCTACACTGTAAGTCTTCAGCTTGTCTACACAGTAAGTCGTCAGCATGTCTACATGTAACAGTCTCAGCATGTCTACATGTAACAGTCTCAGCATGTCTACATGTAACAGTCTTCAACATGTCTACACTGTAAGTATACAGCATGTCTTCAAGGAACAGTCTTCAACATGTCTACATGTAACAGTCTCAGCATGTCTACATGTAACAGTCTTAAGCACATCTGCACTGTAACAGTCTCAGCATGTCTACACTGTAACAGTCTTCAGCATGTCTACATGTACCAGTCTTCAGCATGTCTACATGTAACAGTCTTCAGCATGTCTACATGTAACAGTCTCAGCATGTCTACACTGTAAGTCTTCAGCATGTCTACATGTAACAGTCTACAGCATGTCTACACTGTAAGTCTTCAGCATGTCTACATGTACCAGTCTTCAACATATCTACACTGTAACAGTCTTCAGCATGTCTACACTGTAAGTCTTCAGCATGTCTATATGTACCAGACTTCAACAGGTCTACACTGTAAGTCTTCAGCATGTCTACATGTAACAGACTTCAACATGTCTACACTGTAAGTCTTCAGCATGTCTACATGTAACAGTCTCAGCATGTCTACATGTAACAGTCTTCAGCATGTCTACATGTACCAGTCTTCAGCATGTCTTCACTGTAACAGTCTTCAACATGTCTACATGTAACAGTCTTCAGCACGTCTACACTGTAACAGTCTTCAGCATGTCTACACTGTAAGTCTTCAGCACGTCTACATGTAACAGTGTTCAGAATGTCAACATCGTAACAGTCTTCAGCATGTCTACATGTAACAGTCTCAGCATGTCTACCTGTAACAGTCTTCAACATGTCTACACTATAAGTCTTCAGCATGTCTACACTGTAAGTCTTCAGCATGTCTACATGTAACAGTCTCAGCATGTCTACATGTAACAGTCTTCAGCACGTCTACACTGTAACAGTCTCAGCATGTCTACATGTAACAGTCTCATCATGTCTAAATCAAATCAAATCAAATGAAATCAAATGTATTTATATAGCCCTTCGTACATCAGCTGATATCTCAAAGTGCTGTACAGAAACCCAGCCTAAAACCCCAAACAGCAAGCAATGCAGGTGTAGAAGCACGGTGGCTAGGAAAAACTCCCTAGAAAGGCCAAAACCTAGGAAGAAACCTAGAGAGGAACCAGGCTATGTGGGGTGGCCAGTCCTCTTCTGGCTGTGCCGGGTGGAGATTATAACAGAACATGGCCAAGATGTTCAAATGTTCATAAATGACCAGCATGGTCGAATAATATTAAGGCAGAACAGTTGAAACTGGAGCAGCAGCACAGCCAGGTGGACTGGGGACAGCAAGGAGTCATCATGTCAGGTAGTCCTGGGGCATGGTCCTAGGGCTCAGGTCCTCCGAGAGAGAGAAAGAGAGAAGGAGAGAATTAGAGAACGCACACCTAGATTCACACAGGACACCGAATAGGACAGGAGAAGTACTCCAGATATAACAAACTGACCCTAGCCCCCCGACACAAACTACTACTGCAGCATAAATACTGGAGGCTGAGACAGGAGGGGTCAGGAGACACTGTGGCCCACTCCGAGGACACCCCCGGACATGTAACGGTGTAACGTGTACATCTACATGTAACGGTCTTCAGCATGTCTACACTGTAAGTCTTTAGCATGTCTACATGTAACAGTCTCATCATGTCTACATGTAACAGTCTTCAGCATGTCAACATCATAACAGTCTTCAGCATGTCTACATGTAACAGTCTCAGCATGTCTACATGTAACGGTCTTCAGCACGTCTACACTGTAACAGTCTTCAGCATGTCTACACTGTAACAGTCTTCAGCATGTCTACATGTACCGGTCTTCAGCACGTCTACACTGTAACAGTCTTCAGCATGTCTACACTGTAAGTCTTCAGCACGTCTACATGTAACAGTCTTCAGCATGTCAACATCGTAACAGTCTTCAGCATGTCTACTTGTAACAGTCTCAGCATGTCTACCTGTAACAGTCTACAACATGTCTACACTATAAGTATTCAGCATGTCTACACTGTAAGTCTTCAGCATGTCTACATGTAACAGTCTCAGCATGTCTACATGTAACAGTCTTCAGCACATCTACACTGTAACAGTCTCAGCATGTCTACCTGTAACAGTCTTCAACATGTCTACACTGTAAGTCTTCAGCATGTCTACACTGTAAGTCTTCAGCATGTCTACATGTAACAGTCTCAGCATGTCTACACTGTAAGTCTTCAGCATGTCTACATGTCACAGTCTTCAGCATGTCTACATGTAACAGTCTTCAGCATGTCTACACTGTAACAGTCTTCAGCATGTCTACATGTAACAGTCTTCAGCATGACTACATCGTAACAGTCTTCAGCATGTCTACATGTAACAGTCTTCAGCATGTCTACATATAACAGTATTCAGCATGTCTACACTGTAAGTCTTCAGCATGTCTACAGGTAACAGTCTCAGCATGACTACATGTAACAGTCTTCAGCATGTCTACATATAGCAGTCTCAGCATGTCTACATGTAACAGTCTTCAGCATGTCTACACTGTAAGTCTTCAGCATGTCTACATGTAAAAGTCTTCAGCATGTCTACATGTAACAGTCTTCAGCATGTCTACACTGTAACAGTCTTCAGCATGTCAACATCGTAACAGTCTTCAGCATGTCTACACTGTACGTCTTCAGCATGTCTACATGTAACAGTCTCAGCATGTCTACATGTAACAGTCTTCAACATGTCTACACTGTAAGTCTTCAGCATGTCTACACTGTACGTCTTCAGCATGTCTACATGTAACAGTCTCAGCATGTCTACATGTAACATTCTTCAACATGTCTACACTGTAAGTCTTCAGCATGTCTACACAGTAAGTCGTCAGCATGTCTACATGTAACAGTCTCAGCATGTCTACATGTAACAGTCTCAGCATGTCTACATGTAACAGTTTCAGCATGTCTACATTTAACAGTCTTCAGCATGTCTACATGTAACAGTCTTCAGCATGTCTACACTGTACCAGTCTTCAGCATGTCTACATCGTAACAGTCTTCAGCATGTCTACATGTAACAGTCTTCAGCATGTCTACACTGTAACAGTCTTCAGCATGTCTACATCGTAACAGTCTTCAGCATGTCTACACTGCAAGTCTTCAGCATGTCTACATGTAACAGTCTTCAGCATGTCTACATGTAACAGTCTTCAGCATGTCTACATGTAACAGTCTCAGCATGTCTACATGTAACAGTCTTCAACATGTCTACACTGTAAGTCTTCAGCTTGTCTACACAGTAAGTCGTCAGCATGTCTACATGTAACAGTCTCAGCATGTCTACATGTAACAGTCTCAGCATGTCTACATGTAACAGTCTTCAACATGTCTACACTGTAAGTATACAGCATGTCTTCAAGGAACAGTCTTCAACATGTCTACATGTAACAGTCTCAGCATGTCTACATGTAACAGTCTTAAGCACGTCTACACTGTAACAGTCTCAGCATGTCTACACTGTAACAGTCTTCAGCATGTCTACATGTACCAGTCTTCAGCATGTCTACATGTAACAGTCTTCAGCATGTCTACATGTAACAGTCTCAGCATGTCTACACTGTAAGTCTTCAGCATGTCTACATGTAACAGTCTACAGCATGTCTACACTGTAAGTCTTCAGCATGTCTACATGTACCAGTCTTCAACATATCTACACTGTAACAGTCTTCAGCATGTCTACACTGTAAGTCTTCAGCATGTCTATATGTACCAGACTTCAACATGTCTACACTGTAAGTCTTCAGCATGTCTACATGTAACAGACTTCAACATGTCTACACTGTAAGTCTTCAGCATGTCTACATGTAACAGTCTCAGCATGTCTACATGTAACAGTCTTCAGCATGTCTACATGTACCAGTCTTCAGCATGTCTTCACTGTAACAGTCTTCAACATGTCTACATGTAACAGTCTTCAGCACGTCTACACTGTAACAGTCTTCAGCATGTCTACACTGTAAGTCTTCAGCACGTCTACATGTAACAGTCTTCAGAATGTCAACATCGTAACAGTCTTCAGCATGTCTACATGTAACAGTCTCAGCATGTCTACCTGTAACAGTCTTCAACATGTCTACACTATAAGTCTTCAGCATGTCTACACTGTAAGTCTTCAGCATGTCTACATGTAACAGTCTCAGCATGTCTACATGTAACAGTCTTCAGCACGTCTACACTGTAACAGTCTCAGCATGTCTACCTGTAACAGTCTTCAACATGTCTACACTGTAAGTCTTCAGCATGTCTACACTGTAAGTCTTCAGCATGTCTACATGTAACAGTCTCAGCATGTCTACACTGTAAGTCTTCAGCATGTCTACATGTCACAGTCTTCAGCATGTCTACATGTAACAGTCTTCAGCATGTCTACACTGTAACAGTCTTCAGCATGTCTACATGTAACAGTCTTCAGCATGTCTACATGTAACAGTCTTCAGCATGTCTACATCGTAACAGTCTTCAGCATGTCTACATGTAACAGTCTTCAGCATGTCTACATGTAACAGTCTTCAGCATGTCTACACTGTAAGTCTTCAGCATGTCTACAGGTAACAGTCTTCAACATGTCTACACTGTAAGTCTTCAGCATGTCTACACTGTAAGTCTTCAGCATGTCTACATGTAACAGTCTCAGCATGTCTACACTGTAAGTCTTCAGCATGTCTACATGTCACAGTCTTCAGCATGTCTACATGTAACAGTCTTCAGCATGTCTACACTGTAACAGTCTTCAGCATGTCTACATGTAACAGTCTTCAGCATGTCTACATGTAACAGTCTTCAGCATGTCTACATCGTAACAGTCTTCAGCATGTCTACATGTAACAGTCTTCAGCATGTCTACATGTAACAGTCTTCAGCATGTCTACACTGTAAGTCTTCAGCATGTCTACAGGTAACAGTCTCAGCATGACTACATGTAACAGTCTTCAGCATGTCTACATATAACAGTCTCAGCATGTCTACATGTAACAGTCTTCAGCATGTCTACACTGTAACAGTCTTCAGCATGTCTACATGTCACAGTCTTCAGCATGTCTACATGTAACAGTCTTCAGCATGTCTACACTGTAACAGTCTTCAGCATGTCTACATGTAACAGTCTTCAGCATGTCTACATGTAACAGTCTTCAGCATGTCTACATCGTAACAGTCTTCAGCATGTCTACATGTAACAGTCTTCAGCATGTCTACATGTAACAGTCTTCAGCATGTCTACACTGTAAGTCTTCAGCATGTCTACAGGTAACAGTCTCAGCATGACTACATGTAACAGTCTTCAGCATGTCTACATATAACAGTCTCAGCATGTCTACATGTAACAGTCTTCAGCATGTCTACACTGTAAGTCTTCAGCATGTCTACATGTAAAAGTCTTCAGCATGTCTACATGTAACAGTCTTCAGCATGTCTACACTGTAACAGTCTTCAGCATGTCAACATCGTAACAGTCTTCAGCATGTCTACACTGTACGTCTTCAGCATGTCTACATGTAACAGTCTCAGCATGTCTACATGTAACAGTCTTCAACATGTCTACACTGTAAGTCTTCAGCATTTTTTACACTGTACGTCTTCAGCATGTCTACATGTAACAGTCTCAGCATGTCTACATGTAACATTCTTCAACATGTCTACACTGTAAGTCTTCAGCATGTCTACACAGTAAGTCGTCAGCATGTCTACATGTAACAGTCTCAGCATGTCTACATGTAACAGTCTCAGCATGTCTACACTGTAAGTCTTCAGCATGTCTACATGTAACAGTCTACAGCATGTCTACACTGTAAGTCTTCAGCATGTCTACATGTACCAGTCTTCAACATATCTACACTGTAACAGTCTTCAGCATGTCTACACTGTAAGTCTTCAGCATGTCTATATGTACCAGACTTCAACAGGTCTACACTGTAAGTCTTCAGCATGTCTACATGTAACAGACTTCAACATGTCTACACTGTAAGTCTTCAGCATGTCTACATGTAACAGTCTCAGCATGTCTACATGTAACAGTCTTCAGCATGTCTACATGTACCAGTCTTCAGCATGTCTTCACTGTAACAGTCTTCAACATGTCTACATGTAACAGTCTTCAGCACGTCTACACTGTAACAGTCTTCAGCATGTCTACACTGTAAGTCTTCAGCACGTCTACATGTAACAGTGTTCAGAATGTCAACATCGTAACAGTCTTCAGCATGTCTACATGTAACAGTCTCAGCATGTCTACCTGTAACAGTCTTCAACATGTCTACACTATAAGTCTTCAGCATGTCTACACTGTAAGTCTTCAGCATGTCTACATGTAACAGTCTCAGCATGTCTACATGTAACAGTCTTCAGCACGTCTACACTGTAACAGTCTCAGCATGTCTACATGTAACAGTCTCATCATGTCTAAATCAAATCAAATCAAATCAAATCAAATGTATTTATATAGCCCTTCGTACATCAGCTGATATCTCAAAGTGCTGTACAGAAACCCAGCCTAAAACCCCAAACAGCAAGCAATGCAGGTGTAGAAGCACGGTGGCTAGGAAAAACTCCCTAGAAAGGCCAAAACCTAGGAAGAAACCTAGAGAGGAACCAGGCTATGTGGGGTGGCCAGTCCTCTTCTGGCTGTGCCGGGTGGAGATTATAACAGAACATGGCCAAGATGTTCAAATGTTCATAAATGACCAGCATGGTCGAATAATATTAAGGCAGAACAGTTGAAACTGGAGCAGCAGCACAGCCAGGTGGACTGGGGACAGCAAGGAGTCATCATGTCAGGTAGTCCTGGGGCATGGTCCTAGGGCTCAGGTCCTCCGAGAGAGAGAAAGAGAGAAGGAGAGAATTAGAGAACGCACACCTAGATTCACACAGGACACCGAATAGGACAGGAGAAGTACTCCAGATATAACAAACTGACCCTAGCCCCCCGACACAAACTACTACTGCAGCATAAATACTGGAGGCTGAGACAGGAGGGGTCAGGAGACACTGTGGCCCACTCCGAGGACACCCCCGGACATGTAACGGTGTAACGTGTACATCTACATGTAACGGTCTTCAGCATGTCTACACTGTAAGTCTTTAGCATGTCTACATGTAACAGTCTCATCATGTCTACATGTAACAGTCTTCAGCATGTCAACATCATAACAGTCTTCAGCATGTCTACATGTAACAGTCTCAGCATGTCTACATGTAACGGTCTTCAGCACGTCTACACTGTAACAGTCTTCAGCATGTCTACACTGTAACAGTCTTCAGCATGTCTACATGTACCGGTCTTCAGCACGTCTACACTGTAACAGTCTTCAGCATGTCTACACTGTAAGTCTTCAGCACGTCTACATGTAACAGTCTTCAGCATGTCAACATCGTAACAGTCTTCAGCATGTCTACTTGTAACAGTCTCAGCATGTCTACCTGTAACAGTCTACAACATGTCTACACTATAAGTATTCAGCATGTCTACACTGTAAGTCTTCAGCATGTCTACATGTAACAGTCTCAGCATGTCTACATGTAACAGTCTTCAGCACATCTACACTGTAACAGTCTCAGCATGTCTACCTGTAACAGTCTTCAACATGTCTACACTGTAAGTCTTCAGCATGTCTACACTGTAAGTCTTCAGCATGTCTACATGTAACAGTCTCAGCATGTCTACACTGTAAGTCTTCAGCATGTCTACATGTCACAGTCTTCAGCATGTCTACATGTAACAGTCTTCAGCATGTCTACACTGTAACAGTCTTCAGCATGTCTACATGTAACAGTCTTCAGCATGACTACATCGTAACAGTCTTCAGCATGTCTACATGTAACAGTCTTCAGCATGTCTACATATAACAGTCTTCAGCATGTCTACACTGTAAGTCTTCAGCATGTCTACAGGTAACAGTCTCAGCATGACTACATGTAACAGTCTTCAGCATGTCTACATATAGCAGTCTCAGCATGTCTACATGTAACAGTCTTCAGCATGTCTACACTGTAAGTCTTCAGCATGTCTACATGTAAAAGTCTTCAGCATGTCTACATGTAACAGTCTTCAGCATGTCTACACTGTAACAGTCTTCAGCATGTCAACATCGTAACAGTCTTCAGCATGTCTACACTGTACGTCTTCAGCATGTCTACATGTAACAGTCTCAGCATGTCTACATGTAACAGTCTTCAACATGTCTACACTGTAAGTCTTCAGCATGTCTACACTGTACGTCTTCAGCATGTCTACATGTAACAGTCTCAGCATGTCTACATGTAACATTCTTCAACATGTCTACACTGTAAGTCTTCAGCATGTCTACACAGTAAGTCGTCAGCATGTCTACATGTAACAGTCTCAGCATGTCTACATGTAACAGTCTCAGCATGTCTACATGTAACAGTTTCAGCATGTCTACCTGTAACAGTCTTCAACATGTCTACACTATAAGTCTTCAGCATGTCTACACTGTAAGTCTTCAGCATGTCTACATGTAACAGTCTCAGCATGTCTACATGTAACAGTCTTCAGCACGTCTACACTGTAACAGTCTCAGCATGTCTACCTGTAACAGTCTTCAACATGTCTACACTGTAAGTCTTCAGCATGTCTACACTGTAAGTCTTCAGCATGTCTACATGTAACAGTCTCAGCATGTCTACACTGTAAGTCTTCAGCATGTCTACATGTCACAGTCTTCAGCATGTCTACATGTAACAGTCTTCAGCATGTCTACACTGTAACAGTCTTCAGCATGTCTACATGTAACAGTCTTCAGCATGTCTACATGTAACAGTCTTCAGCATGTCTACATCGTAACAGTCTTCAGCATGTCTACATGTAACAGTCTTCAGCATGTCTACATGTAACAGTCTTCAGCATGTCTACACTGTAAGTCTTCAGCATGTCTACAGGTAACAGTCTTCAACATGTCTACACTGTAAGTCTTCAGCATGTCTACACTGTAAGTCTTCAGCATGTCTACATGTAACAGTCTCAGCATGTCTACACTGTAAGTCTTCAGCATGTCTACATGTCACAGTCTTCAGCATGTCTACATGTAACAGTCTTCAGCATGTCTACACTGTAACAGTCTTCAGCATGTCTACATGTAACAGTCTTCAGCATGTCTACATGTAACAGTCTTCAGCATGTCTACATCGTAACAGTCTTCAGCATGTCTACATGTAACAGTCTTCAGCATGTCTACATGTAACAGTCTTCAGCATGTCTACACTGTAAGTCTTCAGCATGTCTACAGGTAACAGTCTCAGCATGACTACATGTAACAGTCTTCAGCATGTCTACATATAACAGTCTCAGCATGTCTACATGTAACAGTCTTCAGCATGTCTACACTGTAACAGTCTTCAGCATGTCTACATGTCACAGTCTTCAGCATGTCTACATGTAACAGTCTTCAGCATGTCTACACTGTAACAGTCTTCAGCATGTCTACATGTAACAGTCTTCAGCATGTCTACATGTAACAGTCTTCAGCATGTCTACATCGTAACAGTCTTCAGCATGTCTACATGTAACAGTCTTCAGCATGTCTACATGTAACAGTCTTCAGCATGTCTACACTGTAAGTCTTCAGCATGTCTACAGGTAACAGTCTCAGCATGACTACATGTAACAGTCTTCAGCATGTCTACATATAACAGTCTCAGCATGTCTACATGTAACAGTCTTCAGCATGTCTACACTGTAAGTCTTCAGCATGTCTACATGTAAAAGTCTTCAGCATGTCTACATGTAACAGTCTTCAGCATGTCTACACTGTAACAGTCTTCAGCATGTCAACATCGTAACAGTCTTCAGCATGTCTACACTGTACGTCTTCAGCATGTCTACATGTAACAGTCTCAGCATGTCTACATGTAACAGTCTTCAACATGTCTACACTGTAAGTCTTCAGCATGTCTACACAGTAAGTCGTCAGCATGTCTACATGTAACAGTCTCAGCATGTCTACATGTAACAGTCTCAGCATGTCTACATGTAACAGTTTCAGCATGTCTACCTGTAACAGTCTTCAACATGTCTACACTATAAGTCTTCAGCATGTCTACACTGTAAGTCTTCAGCATGTCTACATGTAACAGTCTCAGCATGTCTACATGTAACAGTCTTCAGCACGTCTACACTGTAACAGTCTCAGCATGTCTACCTGTAACAGTCTTCAACATGTCTACACTGTAAGTCTTCAGCATGTCTACACTGTAAGTCTTCAGCATGTCTACATGTAACAGTCTCAGCATGTCTACACTGTAAGTCTTCAGCATGTCTACATGTCACAGTCTTCAGCATGTCTACATGTAACAGTCTTCAGCATGTCTACACTGTAACAGTCTTCAGCATGTCTACATGTAACAGTCTTCAGCATGTCTACATGTAACAGTCTTCAGCATGTCTACATCGTAACAGTCTTCAGCATGTCTACATGTAACAGTCTTCAGCATGTCTACATGTAACAGTCTTCAGCATGTCTACACTGTAAGTCTTCAGCATGTCTACAGGTAACAGTCTTCAACATGTCTACACTGTAAGTCTTCAGCATGTCTACACTGTAAGTCTTCAGCATGTCTACATGTAACAGTCTCAGCATGTCTACACTGTAAGTCTTCAGCATGTCTACATGTCACAGTCTTCAGCATGTCTACATGTAACAGTCTTCAGCATGTCTACACTGTAACAGTCTTCAGCATGTCTACATGTAACAGTCTTCAGCATGTCTACATGTAACAGTCTTCAGCATGTCTACATCGTAACAGTCTTCAGCATGTCTACATGTAACAGTCTTCAGCATGTCTACATGTAACAGTCTTCAGCATGTCTACACTGTAAGTCTTCAGCATGTCTACAGGTAACAGTCTCAGCATGACTACATGTAACAGTCTTCAGCATGTCTACATATAACAGTCTCAGCATGTCTACATGTAACAGTCTTCAGCATGTCTACACTGTAACAGTCTTCAGCATGTCTACATGTCACAGTCTTCAGCATGTCTACATGTAACAGTCTTCAGCATGTCTACACTGTAACAGTCTTCAGCATGTCTACATGTAACAGTCTTCAGCATGTCTACATGTAACAGTCTTCAGCATGTCTACATCGTAACAGTCTTCAGCATGTCTACATGTAACAGTCTTCAGCATGTCTACATGTAACAGTCTTCAGCATGTCTACACTGTAAGTCTTCAGCATGTCTACAGGTAACAGTCTCAGCATGACTACATGTAACAGTCTTCAGCATGTCTACATATAACAGTCTCAGCATGTCTACATGTAACAGTCTTCAGCATGTCTACACTGTAAGTCTTCAGCATGTCTACATGTAAAAGTCTTCAGCATGTCTACATGTAACAGTCTTCAGCATGTCTACACTGTAACAGTCTTCAGCATGTCAACATCGTAACAGTCTTCAGCATGTCTACACTGTACGTCTTCAGCATGTCTACATGTAACAGTCTCAGCATGTCTACATGTAACAGTCTTCAACATGTCTACACTGTAAGTCTTCAGCATGTCTACACTGTACGTCTTCAGCATGTCTACATGTAACAGTCTCAGCATGTCTACATGTAACATTCTTCAACATGTCTACACTGTAAGTCTTCAGCATGTCTACACAGTAAGTCGTCAGCATGTCTACATGTAACAGTCTCAGCATGTCTACATGTAACAGTTTCAGCATGTCTACATTTAACAGTCTTCAGCATGTCTACATGTAACAGTCTTCAGCATGTCTACATGTAACAGTCTTCAGCATGTCTACATGTAACAGTCTTCAGCATGTCTACACTGTAAGTCTTCAGCATGTCTACAGGTAACAGTCTCAGCATGACTACATGTAACAGTCTTCAGCATGTCTACATATAACAGTCTCAGCATGTCTACATGTAACAGTCTTCAGCATGTCTACACTGTAAGTCTTCAGCATGTCTACATGTAAAAGTCTTCAGCATGTCTACATGTAACAGTCTTCAGCATGTCTACACTGTAACAGTCTTCAGCATGTCAACATCGTAACAGTCTTCAGCATGTCTACACTGTACGTCTTCAGCATGTCTACATGTAACAGTCTCAGCATGTCTACATGTAACAGTCTTCAACATGTCTACACTGTAAGTCTTCAGCATGTCTACACAGTAAGTCGTCAGCATGTCTACATGTAACAGTCTCAGCATGTCTACATGTAACAGTCTCAGCATGTCTACATGTAACAGTTTCAGCATGTCTACCTGTAACAGTCTTCAACATGTCTACACTATAAGTCTTCAGCATGTCTACACTGTAAGTCTTCAGCATGTCTACATGTAACAGTCTCAGCATGTCTACATGTAACAGTCTTCAGCACGTCTACACTGTAACAGTCTCAGCATGTCTACCTGTAACAGTCTTCAACATGTCTACACTGTAAGTCTTCAGCATGTCTACACTGTAAGTCTTCAGCATGTCTACATGTAACAGTCTCAGCATGTCTACACTGTAAGTCTTCAGCATGTCTACATGTCACAGTCTTCAGCATGTCTACATGTAACAGTCTTCAGCATGTCTACACTGTAACAGTCTTCAGCATGTCTACATGTAACAGTCTTCAGCATGTCTACATGTAACAGTCTTCAGCATGTCTACATCGTAACAGTCTTCAGCATGTCTACATGTAACAGTCTTCAGCATGTCTACATGTAACAGTCTTCAGCATGTCTACACTGTAAGTCTTCAGCATGTCTACAGGTAACAGTCTTCAACATGTCTACACTGTAAGTCTTCAGCATGTCTACACTGTAAGTCTTCAGCATGTCTGCATGTAACAGTCTCAGCATGTCTACACTGTAAGTCTTCAGCATGTCTACATGTCACAGTCTTCAGCATGTCTACATGTAACAGTCTTCAGCATGTCTACACTGTAACAGTCTTCAGCATGTCTACATGTAACAGTCTTCAGCATGTCTACATGTAACAGTCTTCAGCATGTCTACATCGTAACAGTCTTCAGCATGTCTACATGTAACAGTCTTCAGCATGTCTACATGTAACAGTCTTCAGCATGTCTACACTGTAAGTCTTCAGCATGTCTACAGGTAACAGTCTCAGCATGACTACATGTAACAGTCTTCAGCATGTCTACATATAACAGTCTCAGCATGTCTACATGTAACAGTCTTCAGCATGTCTACACTGTAACAGTCTTCAGCATGTCTACATGTCACAGTCTTCAGCATGTCTACATGTAACAGTCTTCAGCATGTCTACACTGTAACAGTCTTCAGCATGTCTACATGTAACAGTCTTCAGCATGTCTACATGTAACAGTCTTCAGCATGTCTACATCGTAACAGTCTTCAGCATGTCTACATGTAACAGTCTTCAGCATGTCTACATGTAACAGTCTTCAGCATGTCTACACTGTAAGTCTTCAGCATGTCTACAGGTAACAGTCTCAGCATGACTACATGTAACAGTCTTCAGCATGTCTACATATAACAGTCTCAGCATGTCTACATGTAACAGTCTTCAGCATGTCTACACTGTAAGTCTTCAGCATGTCTACATGTAAAAGTCTTCAGCATGTCTACATGTAACAGTCTTCAGCATGTCTACACTGTAACAGTCTTCAGCATGTCAACATCGTAACAGTCTTCAGCATGTCTACACTGTACGTCTTCAGCATGTCTACATGTAACAGTCTCAGCATGTCTACATGTAACAGTCTTCAACATGTCTACACTGTAAGTCTTCAGCATGTCTACACTGTACGTCTTCAGCATGTCTACATGTAACAGTCTCAGCATGTCTACATGTAACATTCTTCAACATGTCTACACTGTAAGTCTTCAGCATGTCTACACAGTAAGTCGTCAGCATGTCTACATGTAACAGTCTCAGCATGTCTACATGTAACAGTCTCAGCATGTCTACATGTAACAGTTTCAGCATGTCTACATTTAACAGTCTTCAGCATGTCTACATGTAACAGTCTTCAGCATGTCTACACTGTACCAGTCTTCAACATGTCTACATCGTAACAGTCTTCAGCATGTCTACATGTAACAGTCTTCAGCATGTCTACACTGTAACAGTCTTCAGCATGTCTACATCGTAACAGTCTTCAGCATGTCTACACTGCAAGTCTTCAGCATGTCTACATGTAACAGTCTTCAGCATGTCTACATGTAACAGTCTTAAGCATGTCTACATGTAACAGTCTCAGCATGTCTACATGTAACAGTCTTCAACATGTCTACACTGTAAGTCTTCAGCTTGTCTACACAGTACGTCGTCAGCATGTCTACATGTAACAGTCTCAGCATGTCTACATGTAACAGTCTCAGCATGTCTACATGTAACAGTCTTAAGCACATCTGCACTGTAACAGTCTCAGCATGTCTACACTGTAACAGTCTTCAGCATGTCTACATGTACCAGTCTTCAGCATGTCTACATGTAACAGTCTTCAGCATGTCTACATGTAACAGTCTCAGCATGTCTACACTGTAAGTCTTCAGCATGTCTACATGTAACAGTCTACAGCATGTCTACACTGTAAGTCTTCAGCATGTCTATATGTACCAGACTTCAACAGGTCTACACTGTAAGTCTTCAGCATGTCTACATGTAACAGACTTCAACATG